>NC_045553.1:48008172-48148280 GCF_009769535.1 Thamnophis elegans
GAAAAAGAGAATGGACCGGAGGAGAGAATGAGAGAGAAAGAGAGGGAAGAGAGAAAGAGAGAGATGAGAGGGTGAGAGGAGAGTGAGGAAAGAAAGAAGAGAGAGAATGAGAAAGAGAGAGAATGAGAGGAGGGAGGGAGAGCGAAGAATGAGAGAGATGGGAGAGAGAATGAGAAAGAGAGTGAACAGACAAGGGGATGGGGGAAGAGAGAATAGGAATGAGAGAAGAGAGAGAGGAGAGAATGGAAAATGAAAAAGAGAAGAGAGAAAGAAGAAACTTTGTTAAAAGGGGGGGGGCATTACTATTGTGGGCCCCGGGCTGTTCTTCGTGGCTTGAATGACAGCCTCAGGCTCCTCCCCTTGGCCAGCTCACGGCCATTTGGGCCTACCTGTGTTTCCTAGATATCGTGGACGGAATCTGAAATGCATCATGAGGTTGGTCCTTGCGCTGGCCGCTCACTTTAAGCCCGGATCCGGCAAAATCGCTTCGCCAAAACCCGTGGAGGATCCAGGGGGGGAGCGGAATCTTGCTGGCCCATCCCAGGCCTCGCTCGGCCGTGGCTGTGGCCCAGGAGCTGTGGCTGCCCTGGCAGAGGTGCGCCAAGATGTCTCGGGAGTGGGCCGCGGTGCCTTCCAGCCTCACCCCAGGTAGGTCATCTCTCTGGGACGGCAGCAAAAACTACGCTTTGATATTTACAAGTGAATATCTTAGGGAGCGTCTGAAGTTACGTTGGCATTGAAAAAATGAACGATGCCCAGTTCACCATCCCTACCGCAGTTGCACCATCAAAGTTTGGGTGTTAAACAGCTACTTGGGATCATTTTAGCATCCGGGCCTTCATCCATAGGACACAGTGGCACAGTGGTTAGAGCGCAGTACTGCAGGCTACTTCTGCTGACTGCCGGCTGCCTGCAATTTGGCAGTTCGATCCTGACTGGCTCAAGGTTGACTCAGCCTTCCTTCCTTTTGAGGTGGGTCAAAGGAGGACCCAGATTGTTGGGGAGGGCAAGAGGCTGACTCTGTGAACCGCTTAGCCTGTGGAGCATTGTGAAGCAGTATATAAGTCTAAGGGCTATTGCTATCATCCTTCCTTCCTTCCTTCCTTCCTTTCCCTTCCTTCCTTCCTCCCTCTTTCCTTCCTTTCCTTCCTCCTTCCTTCCTCCTCCTGAATCCATTATTGCAGGCTAATTCTGCCAATTGCCAGCATTCGATCCTGACCTTCTCAGCCTTCCGTTGGTAAAAAGAGGACCCAAATTGTTGGGGCAATAGGCTGACTCTGTAAAACGCTTAAAGGGCTGTAAAGCACTGTGAAGCGGTATATAAGTCTCAGGGCTATTGCTATTTTCCTTCCTTCCCTTCCTTCCTTCCTTCCTTCCTTCCTTCCTTCCTTCCTTCCTTCCTTCCTTCCTTCCTAGTGGTTAAAGTGCAGTACTGCAGGCTACTTCTGCTGACTGCCGGCTGACTGCAATGTGGTAGTTCGAACCTCACCAGGCTCAAGGTTGACTCAGCCTTCCGTCCTTCTGAGATGGGTAAAATGAGACCCAGATTGTTGGGGGCAATAGGCTGACTCTGTAAACCACTTAGAGAGAGCTGTAAAACATTGTGAAGCAGTATGTAAGTCTAAGTCCTATTCCTTCCTTCCTTCCTTCCTTCCTTCCTTCCTTCCTTCCTTCCTCCCTCCCTCCCTCCCTCCCTCCCTCCCTCCCTCCCAGTGGTTAGAGTGCAGTACTGCAGGCTACTTCTGCTGACTGCCGGCTGCCTGCAGTTTGGCAGTTCGAACCTCACCATGCTCAATGTTGACTCAGCCTTCCAGCCTTCCGAGGTCAGTAAAACGAGGACCCAGATTGTTGGGAAGGACAAGAGGCCAACTCTGAAACCGCTTAGATAGAGCTGTAAAAGCACTGTGAAGCGGTATATAAGTCTAAGGGCTATTGCTATACAATCACCATTGGGATCTTCCCAGCCGATCTCCGACATCGAAAGACAATGAAGGAAGCCAGATTCGCTTAACGCCATGTGATTCACTTACAACTGCCGCGATTCACTCAACAACCAGTCATAAAACCAAGCGCAACTCACTTCGGTCGCCTTGCTTTGCAACAGAAATTCTGCTTCTAATTCTGATTGTAAGGAGAGGATTTTTTTCCCCAAAGTTCCTTTTTTGAAACCACCCATTGGATGGAGAGGAAAGGATGCAGAGGGGACAGGATTTTATCTCTCTTCGCCCCCTCCTGACGGTGCTGTCCTTCTCTCTAGAAACAGCCACCCGCACGGAGGGACTGAGCGGCCGCACTGGAGCGTCCGGCACTCGTCCAGCAGTACGAAGGCCAGCAGAGCAGTGGCCCTTCAGAGTCCTCTTTCTCCAGGTAAGAATCGCTCTCCTTCCTTTGCTCATTCCTTCATCACACCTCTGTTGTGGCTGCTGGCGGCCTGCGGAGCTGGCAGCAGATTCGGACTGTGAGGTTGGGGAGCGGCATGGGTCAGTCCTGGAGTCTGGGGAAGGCTCGGAGGGGCTCTGCGTCGGAGGCAGAGAGGGGGCCAGGGCCATCTGGGAGTTTGGGCTGCCTCCGGAGAGTTGGACATCAGCGAGGCAGAGGAACAGTGTGAGCCTTTTCCCAGTGCGCCCATGCGTTGAGCTGCCAGAAGGCAAGAGCAGTTAAGACAAAAGGGGCGACTCAGGAGTAAGGCTTGGAGGTGATTGGCCCCTCCCATAGGACATAAAGGAGGAGCGAAGGCACGGAAGCCTTTGCAGGAAGCAACTTGGTTCGTTCTGGTCGGTTTAAACTCTGAAACTGAACTGGGAGATCCAGCGAGGCTCTTCTTTAGGATTCAGCCATTTTCCTAGAATTCCTTGGCTTTTATATCAGAACGTGGAGGAACCCTTGAGCCTAATTGATGTTAATGACAAGGTTCCAAGCAATACCCCCCCCCCCCCCCCCGTGGCAAACAGGACTCCGAGGCAGGTAGATTCCTCAAAGAATGGTTTTATTGGATATATCACACTGGCACAGTTTTGGTGAAAACAGCCAAGCTCAAAAACCCAACCCTCTTCCTCCTCTTCTCCTTCTCCTTCTCTTCCTCCTCCTCTTCTCTCCTTCCTTCCTTCCTTCCTTCCTTCCTTCCTTCCTTCCTTCCTTCCCCCTCCTCTTCTCCCTTCCCCTTTTCCTCCTCCTCTTCCTTCCTCCTCTTCCTTCCTCCTCTTCCTCCTCCTCCTCCCTTCCCCCCTCCTCCTCCTCTCCCTTCCCCTTTTCCTCCTCCTCTTCCTCCTCCTCCTCCCCTCCTCCTTCTCTCCCTTCCCCTTTTCCTCCTCCTCTTCCTTCCTCCTCTTCCTCCTCTTCCTCCTCCTCTTCCTTCCTCCCTCCTCCTCCTCTCCCTTCCCCTTTTACTCCTCCTCTTCCTTCCTCCTCTTCCTCCTCCTCCTCCTCCTCCTCCTCCTCCTCTTCCTTCCTCCTCTTCCTCTTCCTCCTCCTCCTCCTCCTCCTCCTCCACTCCCTTCCCCTTCTCCTCCTCCTTCCTTCTCCCCCTCCTCCTCTCCCTTCCCCTCTTCCTCCTCCTCCTCCTCCTCTTCCTCCTCCTCCTCCTCCTCCTCCAACACCACTTCCTTGTAGCACTGATAGTTACCTAGTTGGGTCATGAAACGTCTGCAAGAACATTATCACGCTCAGCACCCCACTGGAGCATCCCAAGCTACAAATATTCTCTTCTGCTGGTACTTTGCCATCTGCCTAACCCTTAAACAAAGAGGGGAAGTGAGGGGTTTGCAAATGGACAGCACGTTGAAGACGGTTATCCTTTACAATCTTCCGAGATCAAGCGGATTAACACCTCTGCAAGACAAGGGTTTTTTTCCCCCTAGCACCGCCTGATAATATCAGTTCCTCAGTCCATGGTCAGGCTGGACATAAGCCACGTTGGGCACCCTGCAAAGGACGGAGAAATAACCTTCCTTCCACCCAGCGGAGTGGGGATGCTTTGCCAAAAATACTTGCGTTTTGCTCCAAGTCTTCATAGATTTAACAGTTGGAAGGGACCTTGTAGGTCATCTAATCTAACCCTCTGCCCAAGCAGGAGACCCTACCCCATTTCTGACAGATGGCAGCTCAGCCTCTTCTTGAAAGCTTCCATGGATGAAGCTCCTACAACTTCCAAAGGCAACTTCTGTTCCATTGCTTTGATTGCTGTCACTGTCAGAAAACTCCTCCTTATTTCTAGCTTGAATGTCTCCTTGTCCAGTTTCCATCCATTGTTCCTTGTCTGGCCTTCAGGTGCCTTGGAGAATAGCTTGACCCCCTCTTCTCTGTGGCAGCCTCTGAGACATTGGAAGGCTGCTATCCTGTCTCCCCTGGTCCTTCTCTTCATTAGACATGCCCTGCCCAGTTCCTGCAAACCGTTCATCGTATGTTTTAGCCTCCAGGCCTTTGATAGATTCAGATTAACAGAGTTGGAAGGGACCTTGGAGGTCATCCAGTCCAACCCCCTGCCCAAGCAGGAGACCCTGCACCATTTCTGACCTGCTGGCAGTCCAGTCTCTTCTTGAAAGCTTCCCGGGATGAAGCTCCCACAACTTACGAAGGGAACTTCTATTCCATTGGTTCTCACTGTCAGAAAGTTCCTCCTTATTTCCAGGTTGAATCTCTCCTGGATCAGTTTCCGTCCATTGCTCCTTCTCTGGCCTTCAAGGGTGCTTTGGAGAATAGCTTGATTCCCCTCCTCTCTGTGGCAGCCCCTCAAATATTGGAAGATGCTATCGTGTCTCCCCTGGTCCTTCTCTTCCCTAGACTAGCCAGGCCCAGTTCCTGCAACTGTTAATTTAGGATCCCTGGGCTAAGAGAGACTGGCTTGACAGCCCCCCGCCCCACTTCAGAGGAGACCGAGAAGCCGGTCCCTGCCCAGGAGCTCATTAAAAAAAGAACACGCTGCATTTCACGGAATTAAAGGGAGTGGTCCTTCCCCTGGCTCCCATCCAGGTTGGATAATTACAATTTGCACCACCCCCCCCCCCCCCCCGCGCTCATCTGCTCAAATTGGCAGCTCTTGCCTGCCTGGGTTTCTCTCCTGCACGCAGGGACGTTCCTTGCTATCTGAACAGAAATGGAATAACAGAGTTGGAAGGGACCTTGGAGGTCTTCTAGTCCAACCCCCTGCTCAGGCAGGAAGCCCTGCACCACTTCAGGTGCAGGGAGCCGAGGTGGCGCAGTGGTTAGGGTGCAGTACTGAAGGCCACTACAGCTGACTGTTATCTGCAGTTCCGCGGTTCTAATCTCACCGGCTCAAGGTTGACTCAGCCTTCCATCCTTCCGAGGTGGGTGAAATGAGGACCCGGATTGTTGTTGGGGCGATATGCTGACTCTGTAAACCGCTTAGAGGGGGCTGAAAGCCCTATGAAGCGGTATATAAGTCGAACTGCTATTGCTATTGCTATTCAGACGTTATCGAGTCTCTCCTTAAAAACTTCCCCTGTTGGAGCATCCGCAGCTATCTTGGGTTCATTGCAAAGGAGTCGGTGGGTTCGGCCAAAGCGGTAGCGATTTGGTGGTCTGGGTCGCTGGAACCGGCAGTGACCCAGGCCTGCCACAGCCCCCGAACCGGTTCTCCGGGCAGCACCATAGGCGCCGCCATCTTGTTTTTGCGTCTGTGTGTACACAGGGCACTTTTAATGACACTGCACATGCGCGCACAGCCCGGCCACGAGCCAACTACCGGAACCCGTTCCTGTTCTGCCACCACCCCCCCCCAAAAGCTGTTTTGGGTTTTCTGGATTTTTTCCCGCCATGAATGGGGCACCGACCACATTTCTAAACCTTTTGCCAGATGGAAAGATGGATGCCCTGTTTGGGCACCGACAAACTCGGCCGTTGGTTGGTTGGTAAGTTGGTTGGTTAGTTGGTTGGTTGTTGGTAGGCAGGTAGGTTGGTAAGTTGGTTGGTACATAGGTTGTTTTGTTGGTTGGTTGGTTGGTTGGTTGGTTGGTTGGTTGGTAGGTAGTAGGTAGATTGGTTTGGACACCAACAAACTTGGCCGTTGGTTGTTTGGTTGGTTGGTTGGTAGGTAAGTTAGTTGATAAGTAGTTGGTTGTTTGGTAGGTTGGTAGGTAGGTTGGTTGGTTGGTTGGTTGATTGGTAGGTTGGTTTGGACACCAACAAACTTGGCCGTTGGTTGGTTGGTGTGTGTCGTGTGTGTGTGTGTGTGTGTGTTGTGTGTGTGTGTGTGTGTGTAGTGCGAAGGAGGAATTCCAGAAGGGACTTTGATGAGCTCAGGTAGATCTCTGGGTGGCTCGGAAGAGGCTAAGCGGGATTTCTCGCTCGTAATCCTGACCGGCTTTCCGTCTGCAGGATTAACCTCCCTCCGCACTTAAGGCAGCAACGGGAGACGCGCTGAGGACGTTCCCGTCGTTTGTGTTTCCCTTTGTTAGAAGCGACTGTTTGAGGTTAACGATGGGAAAAGGGAAGTGGGACCGTTTCTCACCCTTAGGGCCACTGCGGCCTCCCCAGGCCACGGGATCCAGAAATTCAAACTCTTGGCAACTTGACTCATATTTATGACGGTCGCATTGTCCCGGGGGTCACATGATCCCCTTTTGCGACCTTCTGACAAGCAAAGTCAAAAATTCACTTAAGAACCGAGTTAGTAACATAACAACTGCAGTGTTTCACTTAACAACTATGGCAAGAAAAGCCCTCCTCCTCCAAACCCCCCTCCCTTCTACCCCTGATGATGCTACCTAGTTGGGTCATGAAACGTTCGCAAGGGAATTAAAACCCAGAGAGCAGGAAAAACCAACACCTCTTCCTCTTCTTCTTCCTCCTCCTCTTCCTCTTCTCCTCCTCTTCTTCCTCTTCCTCTACCTCTTCTTCCTCCTCTTCCTTCTCCTCCTCTTCTTCCTCCTCCTCTTCCTCATCTTCCTCCTCCTCTCCCTCTTCCGCCTCCTCCTCTTCCTCCCCCTCTTCTTCCTCTTCCTCCTCTTCTTCCTCCTCCTCTTCCTCTTCCTCTTCCTCCTCCTCCTCCTCCTCCTCCCTGCAAACCTCACTCCCTTCTAGCACTGATAATGTTACCTAGTTGGGTCATGAAATGTCTGCAAGAAAACAAGCAAGCTCAGAGAGCAATCAAGGACCCCACAGTAATCATGCTCCTCCTCCTCCTCCTCCTCCTCCTCCTCCTCCTCCTCCCTGCAAATCCCCCTTCCTTCTAGCACTGATGATGTTACCTAGTTGGTCATGAAATGTCTGCAAGAAAACAGCAAGCTCAGAGAGCAATCAAGGACCCCACAGTAATCATGCTCCTCCTCCTCCTCCTCCTCCTCCTCCTCCTCCTCCTCCTCCTCCTCCCTGCAAACCTCACTCCCTTCTAGCACTGATGATGTTACCTAGTTGGGTCATGAAATGTCTGCAAGAAAATAGCTAAGCTCAGAGAGCAATCAAGGACCCCACAGTAATCATGCTCCTCCTCCTCCTCCTCCCTCCTCCTCCTCCTCCTCCTCCGCCTCCCTCCCTCCCTCCCTCCTCCCTCCTCCTCCTCCTCCTACTCACAGGCAGAGATGTGGATAACCAGCAGCTCCCAATGTCAATCTTCATAAAATCATTTGGATGGGAAGATGAAGCTTCTTTGGACTGTGGTCTGTCTGTCTTTGCGTTTCCCTTTGCCTTGAAAGGCGGTTCTCATCACTGTGGTCCAGCTGTATCTCTTTGGTGTTTTGGGTGTGTGTGTGTGGTGTGTGTGAATCTTAGCAATGACCAGGGAAGGCCGATGCCCGTGCCCGAATAAGGAAAGGAGCATAACTGCCAGACGCAGCGTATTTCATGCCTACCAGCCCAGAGCCTGGCTTTATCCAGCCGCAGAACTGGATAAAGCATCTCATCTCATGGGGGAGTGGGGGGGGGGGTGTTGACTGGCTTGGGTGCAGCAGCCCCACCCCGCTCCTAGCAAGGATTAAGGGGACATTGGGGGGGGGGGTTGTCTATGAAGCCCATTTTGGCTGCTTCGCAATCTAGCATCGCAGGCTTTTCAAATGAGGTTCGCATGGGTGGGGTCCCTCTATAACCCAACAGGTTGGGTGGGTTGTGTGTGTAGTGTGTGTGTCTGCCGAACGGTCCCGTCTTTCTCTCCTCCCCCAGGAGGGAAAAAGAAGCCCAATTCTGGCGAATAGGAGCGGCTGGAAAGGGCGGGTCTGACATGCCGACGGATACTGGTTTGCGCGGTGCAGGGGCTTCACACGCTAAGTACCCCCCCCTCCCCTGCCCCACCAGGGGAGTGACGAATCCTTTGCCCTCAGGGACACAATGAAGAGGGAGGGGGTGGTGCTGCACGCATAGGGCTTCTCTCTCCCCTCCCCCCACCCCCCGTCCATCCCGCTATTTCCACAGCGTGACTTGTCAGTGTTTTCTTGGTGTTAAACCTCCCAGGGAAGCGGGGGGGGGGGGGCAGCGCTGGGTCGTGAGTGACTCACAGCAGCCCTGGCCAAAATCCTGCTTCTTTCCCCAAGCAGCTCCTACCCTCCCTCCTCCCCCCTCCCATCGTCAAGGCGGCTGCCTCCACAGCCCAGTGACAGCGGAGCTGCGGGGAGAGCAACACAACACTACGTGCTCACGCACTCACACACACACACACACACACACTTTGCGGGTGGTGTGCCTTCCCACCTGTGGGAGTGGGGGGGGGGGGGGGAACGGCTGGCTCCCTGCCACCCCACGCGCGACCCACCGGGCTCGATCCTCCGTCTCGATCGGGGCTCTTCCGAGTGGCTGGGAAAGGGCTCAGGCTGGTCCAGGATGGGATGAGGAGGAGACACAAGACAGCTGGCTCGCTCTCTCGCGCTCTCGGGGCTGCCCAGCGGAATTCGGGCATGCGTCATGACCCGCAACGCAACAGTGCAAAACAAAACGACACCCCAGCGGAGCTGAGGAAGGACGGCCGCCCCAAGGGACTCGCCTCGCCCGGGAGAAGAAGCGGGGAAGACCTTCTTCGGCACCACGGCTCAAGGGAGGGGGGGGGGGGGTTTCCCACGGCAGGACTCTCGACCGACCTGGGCCGAAGGTTCCTGCCTCCACCTTGCCAACCTCCCTGGCGCAGGAGGGCCAGGCTGGCGGAGGGGGAATGTGGCATGTGAAGAACCAGGCTGGCCAGGAGACGGGCACGAGGCCAGAGCCCCATGTCGGACCATGGGAGGGAAGCCGGTGAAATGGTAGGAGCCTTCCCTCGGCACGGAGGATTGGGGTGAGGGGGAAGGTGGGGGAGGACAGAGTGCAGGGGTGCACGATGGCCAGAGGTGGGGGGGGGTAGCAGGTCCCTTGTGAAAGTCGGGGGGGGGGCTCGGTGGGTCCTTCCTGACTTGCTTTTCTAGGTCAATTTTAAAATTCAGGAGCCAAATCCCCCTCCTCCCCCTGCAAGGAACGAAGCAGGGCAGTTCCTTTGGCTATCAATCTTATTTTATTATTTTTTGCTTTCTTTGCAGTTTTAGCACAGGGGGATTGATCCCTTCGCTTCTTTCCTCCCCCCCCCAAGGCATAAATTGCTTCTTGCCTCTCCTCTTCCGCTTCCGCGGCTCCCCCATGGATAACCCCGAGGGAAGACCCTCTTCTTCTCCAGGGAGATTGAGTGCCTGAGGAGTGGACATGCTTGCGTGGAAGGTCTTGAGCTGAGCTTCGAGGGGAGGGTTTGGGGGATTTGCGGGAGGTCGGGGGTCAGTGGTGGCACAGTGCAGAAGGTCTGGAAGTGGGGACCTGGTAAGGTGAGGCAGAGGTGGCCTCTGCTTCTCCAGTCTTGGGGCGAATGTGGTCGAAGCGTCGTTGGGAATGTGCTTGGAAGGGGGGGGACTGTGTGGATCCACTGGCTTCTCCCTGGAGGAGAAGGGGGGGTTTCTGTGGGCGCACGGGGCCAGTCCCCTGTCCTTTGAGGACTCTTGGTCCTCAGCTCCATCCAGAGACCTTCGGCTTGGTGGTCACCTCCTGGAAGTCTCCTCCCACCTGGGTTGCCGGGGCCTTCAAGAGAAGGCAGCGGTTGGGCAGGAATGAAGCTGGCATGCCGCACTTGATAATTAAAAAGCTAAAGGTTCCCCTCGCACATATGTGCTAGTCGTTCCCGACTCTAGGGGGCGCTGCTCATCTCCCTTTCAAAGCCCACACCCAGCGCTGTCCGAAGACGTCTCCGTGGTCATGTGGCTGGCATGACTCAACCACCAAGGCGCACGGAACGCTGTTCCCTTCCCACCAAAGGTGGATCCTATTTTTCTACTTGCATGTTTTTACGTGCTTTCGAACTGCTAGGTTGGCAGAAGCTGGGACGAGTCACGGGAGCTCACTCTGGTTATGCGGCGCTAGGGATTCGAACCGCCAAACTGCCGACTTTTCTGATCGACAAGCTCAGCCTCTTAGCCACTGAGCCACCGTGTCCCACTTGATGATTACTTTCCTTATTAATGCAGAGGGGAGGGAGGTGGTGGGGGGGCCCTCTGGCCTTTTGCAGCCTTTAGAAAACCTGTTTCCTCTTAGACTTCTGAGCGTTGAGACAGGTGTTTGTCCTGGCATTAATCAAAATAGAGCTGGAAGAGACCTGGGAGGTCTTGTAGTCTAGCCCCCTGCTCAAGCAGGAGACCCTATACAATTTCAGACAAATGGCTCTCCAGTGTCTTCTTAAAAACTTCCAGTGAGGGCACACCCACCTCTTCTAGTGGCAAGCCGTTCCGCTGATGAATAAATTGAATGATACAGTTGGACGGGACCCTGGAGGTCTTCTAGTCCAGCCCCTGCTCAAGTAGGAGATCCTATACCATTTCTGACAATCTCTTCTTAAAAACCTCCAGTGAGGGCGCACCCACCACTTCTGGTGGCAAGGTGTTCCACTGATTAATCGTCCTCACTGTTAGGAAGCGTCTCCTTATTCCGGATTCGCTCCTCTCCTCGGTTGGTTTAAATTATAAATTAGTTTAGGATAAAGCTCACTCTGCTGTCACGGGATCTGAGAAATCCAAATTGGGTCCTGCTCCTTCAAGGGAAGGTGCCACTTACCTGGATGCCCCCCTGTACTTTTCAGAATCCCTAAGGCAGTGTTTCTCAACCTTGGCGACTTTAAGTCCTGTGGACTTCAACGGGATTCTGGGAGTTGAAGTCCACAGGACTTAAAGTCGCCAAGGTTGAGAAACACTGCCCTAAAGTTAAAGATTGTGGGGGGGGGGAGGTATTCGCACCCGAGCTTCCTAGTTCCTGTTGCACCGAGATTGCCAGCCTGCAGCAAGGGGGGAGTCTCCAGGGGGGTCGGTGTGCCAAGGGCAAGAACGCGGTGGGGCATCCGAACTGCGTGGGAAACTGGGTGCAAACCCAACACGGGGAGCGATTGCGTTGCAGAAGAGACCGTAACCTTCCGGGATTTGAACCCGGAACAGGACGTTGCTTTTTCCGTTTCAGAATGGGGCATCCCCAAAACTGACCCTCCTCCTCCTCCTCCTCCTCATCCCCAGGGGGTGAGATGCTTTGTATATATGGTCCTAGGGCTCGGAGGCCCCACGAGACACCCAGTCCAGGCTCAGCCGTGGGAGCCGACTGGGGAAGAGCAGGGGTGCCTCTCTCGCCTCCCTCATTCGCTTAAATCCCTTTCTCTGCCCTCTCATCCCCCTTTTGTCCCCGGCTCCTTCTGGGAAAATGTCCCTTACTCCTGCTCACACTCGCAGGACGGGGAATTCTTTGGGAAGCATTAAATGGGTCAGTGCCTTCGGATGCCTTTCCCCGTTGTCTGGGAGATGCCGGCTGGGAGGATCTCCTCGGGTGGGGAAGAGGGGCTCAGGGTGGTGATGGTCCTCCGGAGGAAGCCCCTGAAAATACTGTCCCCCTCTTTTTCCCCCCTCTCTCTCTTCCTCTTCTTCCCTCTTTCTCTTCCCCTCTCCCTCTCTTTCCTTTTCCCCCTCTCCCTCCTTCCCTCTCTCTTTCCCTCTCTCCTCCTCTCCATCTCCCTCGCTTCCTCCTTATCTCTTTTTCTTTCCCGTCTCGTCCTCTTCTCCATCTGCCTCCTTCCCTCTCTCTCCCTCCTCTCTTCTCTTCCCCTCTCCATCTCGTTCCTTTTCCCCCTCTCCCCCTCCTCCCTCCTTCCCTCTCTTTCCCTCTCTCCTCCTCTCCATCTCTCCCTCTCTTCCTCCATACCTCTTTTTCTCTCTCTCCCTCTCTCCTTTCTGTTTCTCTGTCCCCCCCTTCTCTCATCCTTTCCTTTTTCTTTCCCTCTCTCCTTTTCAAGATTGGCTCAGCCTTCCTCCTTCCGAGGTGGGTAAAATGAGGACCCTGAATTATTGGGGTCGATATGCAGACTCTGTAAACCGCTTAGAGAGGGTTGAAAGCCCTATGAAGCGGTATATAAGTCTACTGCTATTGCTATTGCTATATTCTCCATCTCTCTCCCGCTCTCTTCCTCCTTTTCTCTTTTCCCCTCTCATCCTTCTTTCTCTTTTTTGTCTCCCCCTTCTCCCTCCTTTCCTCTGCTTTCCCTCTCTCCTTTTCTCCATCTCTCTCCCTCTCTCTTCCTCCTTTTCTCTTTCCCCTCTCTCCTTTTTTCTCTTTTTCTCTGTCTCCCCCCTTCTCCCTCCTTCTCCTCTCTTTCCCTCTCTCCTTTCCTCCCTCTCTCTCCCTCTCTTTTTCCTTACCTCTTTTCTCTTTCCCCCTCTCCTTTTTCTATCTTTTCTGTCTCCCCCTTCTCCCTCCTTTCCTCTCTTTCCTTCTCTCCTTTTCTCCATCTCTCTCCTTCCCTCTCTCTCCCTCTCTTCCCCTCCTCTCTTCCTCTTCCTCTCCCTCTCTCCATCTGTCTGTTCCTCTTCCTCTTTCCCTCTATCCATTTCTCATTCTCTCTTCCTCCCTCTCTTCCTCTCCCTCTTTCCTTCTTTCCCTCTCTCCCTCTCTTCACCTGTCCTCCCTCTTCCCGTCTCCCTATCCCCTTCTCTCTCTCTCTCTCTCTCTCTCTCTCTCTCCCCCTCCTCTCTCTGTACAATGGGAGAAGAGGGTAGGACCAGAAATAACTTTGCTAATTGACAGAGGGTGTTCAGGGGAGGAGGGGCTTGACTGACAGGTCTGAGGTCTCCCAGGGACGGGGGCAGAAGGACTTCTTGGAAGTCATCCTCCCAGTCCATTGACTTCAGACTGCCTTGACCCTGATCAAAGACATTCCCCATGTTGGCTGGGGATTCTGGGAGTTGAAGTCCAACCCTCTTCAAGTTGCCAAAGGTTGAGAAACAGGCTCCTCCATCCAAGGTCACGTGAGGACTGCCACCTTCTGGGATGAGGAGGGGTCTCCCGGATTGTACTGGGTGGACCTGTTGACAGGAGGGTCTTCTCAGTCTTATATGAGGTTTTGTTTTAGCAGGATGTGTCATTTCAGGTCCAGGAAAGTGACATATTCAAGCAGAGTTGGTACAACCCCCCCCCAATCTCGTAACTCTTTTGTGCCTCTGCCCCCAGCCTCACCTCTCCTAGCCCTATCAACAGCGCCAAGATGAATCGGGCAGCACCCGCTCCGAGGAGAAAGGAGGCTTTGACTTTGGCCACGAAGAAGAAGATGGAGAAGAAAAAGCAGGAACAAGGACAGGTAAGGGAAAGGATCTTCCGACCTAGGAATTTGAGACTTACATCTATCCCGTCCGTCCATCCGTCCATCGATATCTATCTATCTATCTATCTATCTATCTATCTATCTATCTATCTATCTATCTATCTATCTATCACCTATCTACCTACCTATCTACCTACCTATCTACCTACCTATCATCCTGCCTGCCTGCCTGTCTGTCTGTCTGCCTGCCTGCCTGGCTATTTTCCTTCTGTCTGTCTGTTTGTCTGTCTGTCTGTCTGTCTATCTATCTACCATCTATCTATCTGTCTGTCTGCCTATCTATCTATCTATCTATCATCCTGTCTGTCAGTCTCTCTCTGTATAGCTATCTATCTATCTACCGTGTTTCCACGCAAATAAGACAGGGTCTTATTTTCTTTTGACCCCCAAAATAAGCGCTTGGCCGGGACGTCTTATTATTTTTGAGGTGCAGGAGACGGCGAGCGTGGTCACCGCATGGCTGCTGCTGTGTTGCAATATTTTCAAGGGAGGTCTAATTTAGCACATGCCCTCAAAAGCCCGATTGGGCTTATTATCTGGGGAGGTCTTATTTCAGGGAAACAGGGTATGTTTTTATCTATCTGTTATTCTTTCTATCCATCCACCCACCCACCCATCCATCCTCTATACCTCTGCCCATCTCCAATACGGGTGGGTGGCTACTAACAGTCAGAGAAAACAGTATAAAAAACAAACAAACAAAAAAGCAGATAAAAATCACATAAACACTCATCAGCCCCTCCGTCCCTCCCGATGATTTTTCCATCGGTTTCCTTTGCTGTTCCTTGCTTTGGGTGAGAATGTGGTCTGGCTGAATGAGGCAATCCGTCGAAAAAAACGCTCAGCCTTCTTTGAAAGGGCTCCTGCCTTGAACCTGGCAGCCTTTCTTTTAAAAACAGATCCCGTCTGTAGCAAGATCATTTATTGGAACTGGATCTGAAGGCTTCTCCAACACATAAGAGAGGCCTGCTGTGGAACAGATGTGTCCTTCCTCCCCCGCCCCCAAAAAAACCAGAAAAGGAATATTCAGAGTGATGGTTTCTACTTAAATATATATTTAATAAGGATCATGCAAATTATAGCAATAGCAATAGCAATAGCAGTTAGACTTATATACCGCTTCATAGGGCTTTCAGCCCTCTCTAAGCGGTTTTCAGAGTCAGCATATCGCCCCCAATAACAATCCGGGTCCTCATTTTACCCACCTCGGAAGGATGGAAGGCTGAGTCAACCCTGAGCCAGGAGATTAGAACCGCTGAACTGCAGATAGCAGTCAGCTGAAGTGGCTGCAGTACTGCACTCTAACCACTGCGCCACCTCGGCTCTTCATGTATCAGGTGATAAGCCAGGCCAGGTTAGTCTGGTGCAGGGCTGAAATGCTCTGAAGTCGGCTATTGCTTCGCTTTGTGTGTGTGCAAAGGTAAGTAGAACAACAAAGCGGCGGAGACAGCTGTGCCGCGTGAGTTAGATTCACTAGAAAGCAGGATTTCCTGCTTTCTAGCGAATATAAATCCTGCAGCACAGCTGATTGTTGCACAGCTGATCGTTGAAACTTTTTTAAAACTTTTTTTTAGCATGTTTTAACTACCTGTTCACCCAAACTGGTAGTTAAAAATTGCTTTAAAAAGTTTTTTTTAAAGTTCCGACGATCAGCTGTGCGACAGTTGTGCCGCGTGATTTCAAGTGAATATAAATCGCACGGCACACCTGACTGTCATCCAGCTGATCGTGGGAACTTTTTTTTAGCATATGTTTACTACCTATTTGCCCGAACCATTAGTAAAAAAATGCTAAAAAAAAAAAATTAAAAAGAAAAGTTCCAACGATCAGCTGTTCAACGATCAGCTGTGCCACGTGATGGTGGGAACTTTCCCTCTCCCTCTCTCTCTCTCTCCCCCGCTTTCCTGTTCTTCCCCTTCCTCCCCAGAACCCTGGAGCCACGCTTTCCCGGAGTTCGACCACAAGATACGTTGTTTCCCACGTGGAAGAAAATGGTGGTCGGCTGCCCGTTGAGTGGTCTCCAAAGTGTCCTGCCCCGAGTCTGGAGACTTCGTGGGAGGAGCATCTCCTGGAACAGCAGGATCACTTGGAGAAAGAAATGGAAGAGGCCAAAAGGATGATCTCTGGATTGCAGGTCCGTCCCTTCCTTCCTTCCTTCCTTCCTTTCTCCCTCCCTCCCTCCCCCTCCTACCTGTTTTCTTTCTTCCTTTCCCTTCCTTCCTTCCTTCCTTCCTTCCTTCCTTCCTCCATCCCACCCGCTTTTCTTTCTTCCTTTTCCTTCCCCCTCCCTCCTTCCCCCCTGCTTTCCTTTCTTTCTTCCTTCCTTCCTTCCTTCCTTCTTCCCACCTGCTTTTCTTTCTTTCTTCCTTTCCTTCCTTCCTTCTTCCCACCTGCTTTTCTTTCTTCCTTTCCTTTCCTTTCCTTCCTTCCTTCCTCCCTCCCACTTTTCTCTTCCTTTCCTTTCTTTCCTCCCTCCTTCCCCTGCTTTTCCTTTCCTTCCTTCATTTCCTTCCTTCCTTCCTTCCTTTCCTCCCTCCCCCTCCTCCGTTCCTTCCTTCCTTCCTTCCTTTCCTCCCTCCCCTTTTCTTTCTTCCTTTCCTTCCTCCCTCCTTCCCCCCTGCTTTCCTTTCTTTCTTCCTTTCCTTTCCTTCCTTCCTTCCTTCCTTCCTCCCTCCCTCCCACCCACCCACTTTTCTTTCTTCCTTTCTTTCCTCCCTCCCTCCTTCCCCCTGCTTTCCTTTCTTTCTTTCTTCCTTTCCTTCCTTCCTCCCTCCTTCCCCCCTGCTTTCCTTTCTTCCTTTCCTTCCTTCCTCCCTCCTTCCCCCCTGCTTTCCTTTCTTCCTTTCTTCCTTTCCTTCCTTCCTCCCTCCTTCCCCCCTGCTTTCCTTTCTTCCTTCCTTCCTTCCTTCTTTCTTTCTTTCTTTCTTTCTTTTCTCCCTCTCTCCCTCCCACCTGCTTTTCTTTCTTTCCTTCCATCCTTCCTCCCTCCCTCATACCCACTTTTCTTTCTTCCTTTCCTTCCTTCCTCCATCCCTCTTTTCCTCCCTCTCTCCCTCTTTTATTTCCTCCCTCCCTCCCTCCCTCCCAAATCTCAGACTTGGTGCCAGAAGCTCATTGCTTGCAGGGCTTCTGTCTGTTGCTTCCCTCCCTCCGCTTTTGATTCTGCTGAATTTCTTCAGAGGGCGGAATCCCCTTTTATCTCTCGGGGTCTCCTGGAAGGGGAAGGTCGGCTCCCTCCTGGGGGGTTTCCACGGTGCTGCCCGGCTGAGCGCGTCGCTCTCTGCCCTCCTTGTCGTCCTGCCAGGCGCTGCTGCTGAACGGATCCCTCCCCGAGGACGAGCAGGAACGGTCGCTGGTCCTCTGTGAGCAGGAAGCCTGTCCGGAAGAGCAGCTGGTGAGCCTTTTCTCCCGGCCAGCCGGCCGGCCCTCCTTCCCCCTAAGCGGACGGGGAGGGAGGGAGGGAGACACCGGGAAATAATGGCTCCCTTCGGCCTGTAGGTCATCATCCGGAGCCGCCTGGATCAAAGTCTAGAGGAGAACCAGGAGTTGAAGGTGAGACGCAGCACCTGGCGATAGCGATAACAACAGCCCTTAGACTTATATACCGCTTCACAGTCCTTTTACAGCCCCCTCTAGGCGGTTTACAGAGTCAGCCTGTTGCGCCAACAGTCTGGGATCTCATTTTGCTGACCTCGGAAGGATGGAAGGCTGAGTCAACCTCGAGCTGGTCAGGATCGAACTGCTGACAGGGAGCAGAGTTAGCCTGCAATACTGCATTTTAACAGGAAGGAAGGAAGGGAAGGGAAGGGAAGGAAAGAAAGGAAAGGAAAGGGAAGGAAGGAAGGAAGGAAGGAAGGAAGGAATAGCAATAGTAGTTAGAGTTATATACCACTTTATAGTGCTTTTACAGCCCTCCCTAAGTGGTTTACAAAGTCAGCCTCTTTTCCCCAACAATCTGGCTCCCCATTTTACCCACCTCGGAAGGACAGAAAGCTGAGTCAAGCTTGACCCTGGTGGCATTTCTTCATAACCAGCTTCAGGGTGCTAGTTGTTACTTATAAAGCCCTACATGGTATTGGACCTGGGTACTTGAGAGACCGCCTTCTGCCGATTACCTCCCACAGACCCATTCGATCCCACAGATTAGGCCTCCTCCGGATTCCATCTGCCGGCCAATGTCGGCTGGCGACTACTCGGAGGAGGGCCTTCTCTGTGGCTGCCCCGGCCCTTTGGAACGAGCTCCCCGTGGAGATTCGAACCCTCTCTACCCTTCGGGCCTTCCGGACGGCCGTGAAGACCTGGCTGTCCCAGCAAGCCTGGGGTTGAGTTCCCCCCGCCCCCCCTACTCGAATTTGCTGTGTCTGTTGTGCTTTTAAACTGTTCGTATTGTCTGTTTGTCTTTGTCTTACTATTTGTAATTTCCCCTCCCTTGGCTTTTGTTCAGCCGCCCTGAGTCCCTTCGGGGAAGAGGGCGGCCTACAAATTGAATAAAATCCAAATCCAAAATCCATTTGAACGGCCGAATTGCAGGCAGTCAGCAGAAGCATCCTGCAGTACTGCTCTCTCTCTCTCTCTTTTTTTTTTAAGGATTCTTTTTTTTTTTTTTAAATTATTTCAATTTAAAACAAGTACAATATCTTTCTTTACATGCTATAGAAAATGTATCAGTCAGTCACAAATAAACTTTGGTACATCTCCTCCACAGTCAGCAAACATAACTCATGTTAACTCAAGCATTTTAACTCAGATATTCATACATATCACCATCGTCATATATCCATTTTCATTTGACTGTAATTATTATTTGAAGATATTGATAATAATAATAATCTTAAACAATACATGCCCACACCAGTGGGAAAAGAAAAAATCAAAACAAAAACGACAAAAAACACAGGTATATATTATATATATATAAAAAAAGTATATCAGCTGGTTACAACATGCTTTGGTGCATCTCTTCCATTAATTCATATTAATTCAAATATCTTAACTCAAATGTTTACCATATTAACATAATTATACCTCCGCTTTTAGTTAACTATAGTTATTTAAACATCCTTCATCCTTAACTATGCCAAAGATTTAATCCATAACCACATGCTGACATTTCATTTACTTGTTTGTAAAATCCTCTATTGACATCAAATCCTCATATCCTATTTTAACTGAACATCCATAATATTTAATACCAAGAATTCCATCTTCCATGCAATATAATTTATTATCATTCTCCCTTCTCTAACCACTCTAGAAAGAACCAGCCACCTGACCAATCTGATTTTACGACTATTTTTGTGATGCTCTTAATCCGCAGATACTGTGGTGGTTAAGGGAACCCAACGGGGTCTGGGCGTTCTTGCCATCCTCTGGCCTTGAGGGTGACCAGGATTGGGTGGGTGGGTGGGTGGGCTAGAATCAAATGCAACCAGGATAATTTGTGGGGGGGGGGCAGGAGGAAGGGTTCGAACCCTCAACTCCTTTCTTTGTCTTCCTTTCAGAAGGAACTGCAGAAATGCAAGCAGGAGAACCGGAATCTGCAGGGAGTCAAGGTGAGAAGGAACTTTTTGCAAAGGTGAAGAAGGAAGCAGGACATTTTTTGGGGGGTGGGAAGCCCCCCGGCTGGCAAAATTAGAGGGGCACGCCATAAATCTACGAAACAATTGAATAACATGAGGCCAGGCTCATGGAGCTTATTGGGGGTCCCCCTCTTTAAAAAAATTACCCTTCCCCCCCCAAAAAATAAGACTTGCTTGGATAGTAAGCCCAGTCGGGCTTTTGAGGGCATGCACTAAAATACGCCCTTCCCTGAAAATCTTGCAACACAGCAGCAGCCATGAGGGGACCACGCTCACCGCCTCCTGTACCTCAAAAATAATAAGACCTCCCCGAAAATAAGGCCAAGTGTTTATTTTCATGCCTTTTTATGCACACTGCAACATTTGCACCAAAGACAAATTCCTTGTGTGTCCAATCACACTCGGCCAATAAAGAATTCTCTCCTCTCCTCTATTCTATTCTATTCTTTCCTATTCTATTCTATTCTTCTATTCTATTCTTTCCTATTCTTTTCTCTTCTCTATTGCTATTCCTCTCCTCTTCTCTATTCTCTTCTCTTCTATTGTTTCTCTTCTATTTTATTCTATTTTATTCTATTTTCTATTCCATTCTATTCCATTCTATTCCATTCTATTCTATTCTATTCTATTCTTTCCTATTCTATTCTCTATTGCTATTCCTCTCTTCTCTTCTCTTCTCTTCTATTCTATTTTCTATTCCATTCCATTCTATTCTATTCTCTCCTCTCCTCTATTCTATTCTTTCCTATTCTATTCTATTCTTCTATTCTATTCTATTCTATTCTATTCTATTCTATTCTATTCTTTCCTATTCTATTCTCTATTGCTATTCCTCTCTTCTCTTCTCTTCTCTTCTATTCTATTCTATTCTATTTTCTATTCCATTCCATTCTATTCTTTCCTCTTCTCTATTCTATTCTCTTCTCTTCTCTTCTTCTATTCTATTCTTTCCTATTCTTTCCTATTCTTTTCTCTTCTCTATTGCTATTCCTCTCCTCTTCTCTATTCTCTTCTATTGTTTCTCTTCTATTTTATTCTATTTTCTATTCCATTCCATTCTATTCTTTCCTCTATTGCTATTCCTCTCCTCTTCTCTCTTCTCTTCTCTTCTATTCTCTTCTATTCTTCTATTCTATTCTTTCCTATTCTTTCCTATTCTTTTTTCTTCTCTATTGCTATTCCTCTCCTCTTCTCTATTCTCTTCTCTTCTATTCTATTCTTCTATTCTTTCCTATTCTTTCCTATTCTTTCCTATTCTTTTTTCTTCTCTATTGCTATTCCTCTCCTCTTCTCTATTCTCTTCTCTTCTATTGTTTCTATTCTATTTAATTCTATTTTCTATTCCATTCTATTCTATTCTTTTCTCTATTGCTATTCCTCTCCTCTTCTCTCTTCTCTTCTCTTCTCTTCTCTTCTATTCTATTCTATTATTTCGGTGGTCAAAAGAACAAAAAGAGACCTTGTCTTATTTTCAGGGGAAACACGGGGGAAGCAGCGTTAGAAAGAGATCGAAATGTCAGTTCGAACCCCCTGGGGAAAAGGTGCAGACGTGCCACTCTGCAGCATTGATAAAGGGGAGCTGGTGATGCTCGGAGCCTCAAACGGGGTGCATTTATTTACTTGATTCGTTTTTCCTTTTGGAGGACGCTTTGCAGCAGAGGCTGGCCCAGCAGGACCCTCTGATGCTGCAGATAAAGCAGGAGCTGCTGAGAGCCAATATGGACAAGGAGGAGCTGCACAGCCAGAACGTGAGTGTGTCTTTTTCTGTGTGGATGGGAGGCAAACCGGCTGACGGAGGTCAAGGGCTGCCCTCTGCAGGCCTGGGGACACGGGAGGGGTCTTCCCAGGGGTCTCCGGTGGGAGGAGAGACGGAAGGTTGGAAAGGGCACCATGCCCCCCCCCCCTCCGCTGCCAGGTAGAAAGGCAACCGTTTCGAATCTGCACCCACGTGCTTCAGCCCGGGGGTTGCGAGCCATGGTCCCAACTCTGCGTTCGAATCTTGCTTCGCCAGGCTGATCTCCAGCGGAAGGTGGAAGAGCGGAATCGGCTTCTGGCAGAGTACAAGGTCAGGGGTCTTCCTCCCCTCCAGGCGTGGGGTGTGGGGAGGGGGTTCTTAGGAGCTGCTGGCTGCCAGCTAACCAGGAGGTCCTTCCCTCTCATTTCGCTGAGGTTCAGACCGAGGAAAGCTCCCCACCAAGAGAGCCCAGAGGCAGAAGTCACAGCCTCTTGGCAGCTTCCTATTCCGTCGTCTATTATGGAGATTCTCCATCCTCCAGGTCACAATTGTCCCAAAGGTGATTTTTTTCACGTGGCAATTGTACTTTCTGTTTATTTTTCTTTGGAAGACGTTTCTCTTCTCATCTAAGAAGCTTCTTCAGCTATGACTGGATGGTGGGGAATGGAAGGATTGATACTCCTTGCAGACAGCTGGTCATTTCCATCTTTTCAGAGGGTCCCTGAGGCCACTTGGAGGCTTATCTCTGTCCTCAGGGTCACCTGAGTGGTGCAAATGGTTCCTGCAGTCTGCAATTTTTCCCTCTGGAAATCCATTCCTGCTCCCACATCGTTCAAATGGTGTTCATCCCAAATTGCATAGTTTTATTTATTTATAAATAAACTTAAATGAGACGCAAATTGTCTAGCTAAAAAGTCTGCAGAAATTCTCAGTCATCCAGGTCCTGGTTATCCCCAAGGTGCTTTTTCAAGAGGCAGTGGAGAAAGAGAAGAGGGAAGGAGGAAGGAAGGAAGGAAGAGGAAGGGAGAGAAGAGACAGAAGGGGGAGGGAGAGATGGAGGAAAGAAGGAAGGAAAGAGAGAGGGAGGAAAGAAAGAAGGAAAGAGAGGGAGGAAAGAAAGAAGAAATGGAAGCCTATGGAGATTCCTAGTTGCCCAGTCGTGATTGTCCCAGAGGCAATTGAGAAAGAGAAGAGGGAGGGAGGGAGGGAAGGAAGGAAGGAAGGAAGGAAGGAAGGAAGGAAGGAAGGAAGGAAGGAAGGAAGTGAAATCTATGGAGATTCTCAGTCCCCCAGGTCCTAGTTGTCCCAAAGGTGCTTTTTCAGGAGGCAACTGGACTTTCTGGTTTTTCTTTGAAGACGTTTCTCTTCTCATCCAAGAAGCTTCTTCAGCTCTGACTGGATGGTGGGGAAGGGAAGGATTTCAAAGGACGCAAATGACCAGCTGTCTGCAAGGGAAATAAATGCTACCCTTCCCCATTATTCAACCGGAGCTGAAGAAGCTCCTTGGAGGAGAAGCGAAATACCTTCAAAATAAGAAACCAGAAAGTCCACTTGCCTCCTGAAGAAGCACCTTTGGGACAACCGTGGCCTGGAAGAGGGGGAATTTCTATAGACCTTTTAGCTACACAATTTGGGATGAACCCATTTTGAAGGGGGTGGGAGAAAGAATGGATTCCCAGAGGGGGAAAAATTACAGACTACAGGAACCATTTGCACCACTCAGGTGACCCTGAGGACACAGATAAGCCTCCAAGTGGCCTCAGGGACCCTCTGAAAGGCTGCAAATGACCAGCTGTCTGCAAGGAGTATAAATCCTTCCATTCCACACCACCCAATCAGAGCTGAAGAAGCTTCTTGGATGAGAAGAGAAACGTCTTCAAAGAAAAAACAAGAAAGTCCAAGTTGCCTCTTGGAAAAAAAAAAATCACCTCCGGGACGCTTGTTCCACCGTGACAACGCTCCCGCCCCCCACTCTCCCCCAAACACCTGGAGGTCTGGCCAGCGAAGGACCCCAAGTGCAGCCCCTTTGTGCTAAGCTCCAGCCCAGACCGAGCCTCCTCCCCGGGCCGATGGCTCCCACCCACCCACCCTCCCTCCCTCCCTCTTCCAGAAAGAGCTGAGCCAAAAGGAACGTCTCCTGCACCAGCACCAGGCCAAGATGGAGGAGATGCTCCACCAGCTCTCCGAGGCCGGGTATCAACAGGTAAGGGGCTTCCCCCCCCCACTCCATCTCCCCCTGCCCTCCCTCTCCCTCCAGCTGTTTTAAATGGCCCTGCAAGCCACCCAGAGTCCCTCTGGATAGTGAGGCCAGCGGCCTGTAAGTGTTAATAGATTTAGATTTAGATTTATTTTATTTGTATGCCACCCTTTTCCGGGAGGGACTCAGGGCGGCGAACAACTCAAGGGGGGAAAGGGAACATAGAACACAATACAAGTGTTTAAAATAACCAAGAATCACACAACCACACAAGTCGAGAGGGGAGGGGAACTCATCAACCCCAGGCCTGCCGACACAGCCAGGTTTTGACGGCTTTTCGGAAGGCCTGGGGAGAGGTGAGGGTCCGAATCTCCGCGGGGAGTTTGTTCCAAAGGGCCGGAGCTGCCACAGAGAAGGCCCTCCCCCGGGTAATAGCCAGGTGGCATTGGCTGGTAGACGGAACCCGGAGGAGGCCGACCCTGTGAGATCTAATGGGTCTGTGGGAGGTAATTGGCAGCAGGCGGTCTCTCAAGTACCCAGGTCCAATACCATGAAGGGCTTTATAAGTGACGACTAGCACTTTGAAGCGTATCCGGAGACCGATCGGTAGCCAGTGCAGCTCGCGGAGGATAGGTGTAACGTGGGTGTACCAAGGTGCACCCACAATCGCTCGCGCAGCTGCATTCTGGACGAGCTGAAGTCTCCGAATGCTCTTCAAGGGCTGCCCCATGTAGAGCGCATTGCAGTAGTCCAGTCTAATAAACAGAAATAATTAAACTCTGCCCCGTTGGCCGATCGGCCTCTTCCCTCCCAGGCCGAGTTGGAACGGGAGCTTCAGCACAAGGAGGCGCTGCTCGCGCGCTGCCTGAAGAAGGACGTGGAAGAGGTTTGTGGTGCTCCGGCGGGACGCGGGGCTGCGTTTGCACCGAGCTGTGATTGCGCAGCAGCGGGGCACTAGGGGAAGGGCGAGTCGCGGGGACTCTGCCGCCTCTCTGAGCTGCGCTTGGAAACAGTTGCCAGATTTCGGGGGTTGCTACCGACATTACTGCCGGTTTGGCCCAGGAACCTTTTTTTTTTTTTTTTTTTTTTTTTTTTTTTTTTGAGAAGAAAGGGGGGTAGGAAGGAGGGAGGGAAGCAAGGAGGGAAGGAAGGAGGGAAGGAAGGAGAGAAGGAGAGAAGCAAGGAGGGAAGGAAGGAGGGAAGGAAGGAGGGAAGGAAGGAGAGAAGGAGAGAAGCAAGGAGGGAAGGAAGGAGAGAAGGAGAGAAGAAAGGAGGGAAGGAAGGACGGAAGGAAGGAGAGGAGAGAAGAAAGGAGGGAAGGAAGGAGGGAATGTAGGAGAGAAGGAAGGGGGAAGGACGGAGGAAAGGAAGGGGGAAAGGAAGGAGGAAAGGGGGAAAGGAAGGAGAGAAGGAGAAAGGGAAGGAGGGAAGGAGAGAAGGAGGGAAGGGGAAGGAGGGAGGGAAGGAAGGGGAGCAGGAGAAAAGAAACGAGGGAAGGAAAGAGGGAGGGAGGGAAGAAGAAGTAGGACCGTTGTAAGATAAGATGGATCTATGGGATGGTAAGAAAGCAATCTTCAAGTATATTGTCAACTGTAGGGAAAAAATTGTTATAAATACATATTATTAATAACAGTTATGAGATCATATAACTGTGAATGTATATATGAAATTGATTAAGAAAAAAAAAGGTGCATTTGCACCTGAAAAGGTCTGTGCGTGCACACAGCGTTAGAAAAAGGGGGAGGGGAATTACGTCTTTGCAATGAAGATTGCTCCGTCCATGCGCAGAACTGAGAATCAAGATGGCGCCCACGACGAGAGAAACGGTTTGGAGGCACAGCAGGCCGAGTTACTTCCTACTTGGCCGAACCGGTCCGAACCCACCTCTGCTAGGTTCCCCTCCCCCCCCCCCCCCGGCCCTCCCCGGCCTTGCCAACCAGCTCCCTCTCCCCCCTCTTGCAAAGCAGGTGATTCTCTACGCCAACCACAACTCTCAGAGTAACGGCTTCCTCCAGTCCTTGGGCAAAGGGACGGCCTCCTCAACGCACAGAGGGGTAAGTTCCACTCGGGCCCCACGGCTTGGGGAGGGGAAGGTATTTTCCCCCAGGGCTGGGGGAGTGGGGGACTCCTTGGTTTTGCAGCTTGGGGGGGTGGGGGGGCTAGAGGAGAGTTTTGGTGTGTGTGTGTGGGGGGGGCATCTAGCACCACCTGCTTCTGGGTCTCTCCTGGCAGAGCAGCGACCTGCAGCTGGTGCGCGAGGCCCTTCGGAGTTTGCGGAATAGCTTCAGCGGCCACGATCCCCAGCACCACACCATCGACAGCCTGGAGCAGGGCATCTCCAGCCTGATGGAGAGGCTGCACCGCATGGAGGTGCAGAAGAGGCAGGAGAAGAGGGTAAGGAGCCCCCACCACCCCCCCCAATCTGGCCTTCCCGGCGCCTTGAGGGACCCATAATTTCCTTTCCACGCGTTCTCAGAAGCAGCCCTCACTCTGGGCGTAGGTGGGGCCCAGAATATAGCAATAGCAGTAGACTTATATACCGCTTCATAGGGCTTTCAGGCCTCTCTAAGCGGTTTACAGAGAGTCAGCATATTGCCCCCAACAATCTGGGTCCTCATTTTACCCACCTCAGAAGGATGGAAAGCTGAGTCAACCTTGAGCCGGTCAGGATTGAACTCCTGCAGAGTGAGCCTGCAATAGTGCATTCTAGCAGGAATAATGGAAGGGAGGAAGGAAGGACAATAGCAATGCCACTTAGACGTATATCCCGCTTCATAGTGCTTTTACAGCCCTCTCTAAGCGGTTTACAGAGTCAGCCTCTTTTCCCCAACAATCTGGGTCCTCATTTTACCCACCTCGGAAGGAGGGAAGGCTGAGTCCACCTTGAGCCTAGTGAGGATCGAACTGTTGCAGAGTTAGCCTGCAATACTGCATTCTAGCCACTGTGCCAACACGGAAGGAAGGAAGGATGGAGAGGGAGGGAGGGAGGGAAACAGCAGTAGCCCTTAGACTTATATACGCCTTCACAGTGCTTTTACAGCACACTCTAAGCCAGTGTTTCTCAACCTTGGCGACTTTAAGTCCTGTGAACTTCAACTCCCAGAATCCCCCAGCCAGCTGGCTGGGGGATTCTGGGAGTTGAAATCCACAGGACTTAAAGTTGCCAAGGTTGAGAAACACTGCTCTAAGCAGTTTACAAAGTCAGCCTGTTGCCCCAACAATCTGGGTCCTCATTTGACCGACCTCGGAAGGAGGGACGGCTGAGTCAATCTGCAGCCTGGTGAGATTCAAACTGCCAATTAGATTGCCGTACTTCAATCTAACCACTGCGCCACCTTGGCAAGCCCTATGGTGGCAGACGCCATCTGGATGCTTCCGACCCCACCCCTCCAGTATTTCTTGGGCTCAACTCAGGTCTGCGTTTTCGTCTGAGAGTGTCAGGGTTCCAAATAGCATCCAAAATTAAATCAGAGTCCAAGGCAAAGGATTCCTCAAAGTTCCAATTTAATGAAGAGAGCCATGTTGGCACATCTGGGAAAACCCGAATCTGAAAGCTTCCCGGTTTTCCCCACCCAGTTGAAAGTTCAAGATCCTGCTCCAACACCCACAAGTCCATCACCCAATCTCCCACTGCCACGACCAGATTCCACCCATCCAGTTCTGGCCAGGTTAGAGACAAAGGATGACCTTGGTTTTCTAAGAAGAATGTTGTTATGGCTACATATCACCCAACTCTGTATAATCCCCCCTTCCCAGTTTCCCACGATAGAAAGTGAGGCAGGCCTGAAGTCCCACAAGAAAAGATGGCTTGCAGGCATGACAGTGTCCAAGAAGCCCACCCCTCATCCATCTGCTTTCCTTGTCCAGGTCCGAGGGAAGTCGCCTGCAGGCCACGCAGGGAACGAATACCGGGAATCTTGGCCTTCCAACTCCAGTGAGTGCAATTTGGAGGTTCTCATTCTACGTTGGGAAACGTCCGGCTTTGAGAGGTTCCTGAGAATTGCCCCTTTTTTGGAAAAACAGGGCGGACTTTCCTGTTCCCCTCAGCCGATCGGACACAATTCTTCCTCTTGTTTAAAAGCCAGGCCTTTTAAGAGCCTCGCCTGGATCCTGTTACGAGCACAAAGCCGCATCTCTGGATATTATGGCCACTAGAGCAGGGGGTCTCCAACCTTGGCCACGTTAAGATTTGTGGGCTTCAACTCCCAGAATTCCTCAGCCACTTGGCTGAGGAATTCTGGGAGTTGAAGTCCACAAGTCTTAAATTGGCCAAGGTTGGAGACCCCTGCTCTTAAGTAATTATAAAGGTAACAGTAATAAGCTGTATATGCCACCCAACGTCCAGTGATTCTGGATGGTTTACCAACGGTTGAAGCCCTTAAAAAGAAGGAAACAACACAAAAACAATGTCAATTTGTGAGTTCTCTTTTTTTAAACTTAAAAAGTATTTGAAGTAGCACTTCGCTATTCCAGAAGGGGGCTGCAGCGTGGCTTCCTGAGAATAAGCTGCCAACTAGCGGTCAAAGGTGGGAATGCAGCTTTTGGGGATCCCCAAGTTAAGGATATCTGTTTCTCAACCTAGTCCCACCCCCCCACCCCTTTTTATATAAAAAAAGGATGCCACATAAAAACCCACATTTTCTCCCCGCCATTGGCTCATTTTGCAATCTCTTTTTTCAGTTCAGGATGGAAGCTCAGGACATGGCGAGCCTCTCTGATCCATCTCTTAGGATAGGATAGGGGTAGGGTAGGGTAGGGTAGGGTAGAGTAGAATAGAATAGAATAGAATAGAATAGAATAGAATAGAATAGAATATAAAAAATAGGAAAGAATAGAAATAGAGTATAGAATAATGGAAATAGAAATATGGAATAGAATAGAATAAAAATATGAAATGGAATAAGAAAATAGGATAGGAATAGGGTAGGGTAGAATAGAATAGAAAAAAATAGGAAAGAATAGGAAAGAATAGAATAGAAATAGAGAATAGAATAATGGAAATAGAAATATGGAATAGAATAGAATAAAAATATGAAATGGAATAAGAAAATAGGATAGGATAGGAATAGGGTAGGGTAGAATAGAATAGAAAAAAATAGGAAAGAATAGGAAAGAATAGAATAGAAATAGAGAATAGAATAATGGAAATAGAAATATGGAATAGAATAGAATAGAAATATGGAATGGAATAAGAAAATAGGATAGGATAGGAATAGGGTAGGGTAGAATAGAATAGAAAAAAATAGGAAAGAATAGGAAAGAATAGAATAGAAATAGAGAATAGAATAATGGAAATAGAAATATGGAATAGAATAGAATAGAAATATGGAATGG
The DNA here is from genome assembly GCF_009769535.1 of Thamnophis elegans. Lineage (NCBI taxonomy): Eukaryota > Metazoa > Chordata > Lepidosauria > Squamata > Natricidae > Thamnophis > Thamnophis elegans. Next base: position 48,036,597 of record NC_045553.1, read on the forward strand.
AATAAGAAAATAGGATAGGATAGGGGTAGGTTAGGGTAGGGTAGAGTAGAATAGAATAGAAAAAAATAGGAAAGAATAGAATAGAAATAGAGAATAGAATAATGGAAATAGAAATATGGAATAGAATAGAATAGAAATATGGAATGGAATGGAATAAGAAAATAGGATAGGATAGGATAGGATTCTTTATTGGCCAAGTGTGATTGGACACAGAAGGAATTTGTCTTTGGTGCAGATGCTTTTCAGTGTACATAAAGAAAAATAACATAGAATACATTCGTCAAGAATCATAAGATACTTAGTGATAGCCATAGGTAACTAATAAGCAATCAAATCGTCCTAGGAAACAAATAAAACAATATAAATCGTAAAGATGCAAGCAACATGGTTATCGTCATAAATGGGAAGAGATAGGGATTAGGAAGGATGAGAAGAAGAATAGTAATACTGTACACTTAGTAGGTCATTTGAGAGTGTTGTGGGGATTATCTGTTTAGCAGAGGGATGGCGTTTGGGGAAAAACTGTCCTTGTGTCTAGTTGTTCTGGTGCGCAGTGCCCTGTAGCGTCGTTTTGGGAGTAAAAGGCTGTGGGAATGAAACCCGTGTCTGCCAGAAGAAGGTGGTAGCTCAGCCTGCCTCTCTCTCCTCCTCTTTGCAGAACTGCCTCATTCTCACAGCACGCCAGCGGTGAGCAACAGCCCTTGTACCAAAGTGCTGTACTTTACCGATCGCTCCCTCACCCCCTTCATGGTCAGCATTCCAAAGAGGTGAGCCCCCTCCCTCTCCCCCAACCCTTGATCCGCTTTCCAAGAGCCCAGAATTGGTGTCTCCAAGGGATCCCCACCCCCTGGGCAGGGAGGTTGACATCTAGCCGGGTGGTAGCACGCGCTCCCTCTCCTCTCTTGCTTTGCAGATTAGGGGAGGTGACGCTAAGGGACTTCAAATCGGCCATTGACCGAGATGGGACGCACCGGTACCACTTCAAAGCTCTGGATCCAGAGTTTGGGACGGTCAAAGAGGAGGTAAGGGCACACCTGGCAGGACGACATCTGTAAATGCTCATAGTGACAGCAGTTCATTAATTGAGAGCCGAGGTGGCGCAGTGGTTAAATGCAGCACTGCAGGCTACTTCAGCTGACTGCAGTTCTGCAGTTCAGCTGTTCAAATCTCACCGGCTCAGGGTTGACTCAGCCTTCCATCCTTCCGAGGTGGGTAAAATGAGGACCCGGATTGTTGTTGGGGGCAATATGCTGACTCTGTAAACCACTTAGAGAGGGCTGAAAGCCCTATGAAGCGGTATATAAGTCTAACTGCTATTGCTAAAGTGACTGTTTGAAGTTGCCAGAGTCAATTAGTAAAAGGGGTTTTTGTCGGGACGAGGAGTTTGTTTTATGCTCTTGGGAAGCCTCCGTCAGAGCAGATGGGATGTTTCTTCTCCCTGGAAATGCTCCCTGGCTCTCACTGGTGGAGCGAAAGCCACGGGGCAGGGAAGTGCGTGCGTGTGTGCATACACATGGGTGCTCATATGCATGTGTGAGCATGAGAAAAATCACACTCTGCAGCCCTGAAAAACTCCCAGTCAGCTAGAAAAAGTGGGTCAGCTGTGTTTTCCCCTCCAGAGCGCTCCAGGGGTGGGTAGTGTTGAGTTCTCATTTGTGCAGAGCAGAGTGTGGTTCGGTTTCTCCCGAATTGTGGGGACACAACTCAACGCCTGTCCTAGAAATGCTGAAGAGGCGATTGAAGGGCGGTTTTCGGCCTTGCGCTCTTCCACAGTCTTTTAATCAAGGCTGCTGTGGTTTTTATGCTTTAATCGTACGCTGCCCCCCGGTTGCTCTGTGGGAGAGAGGAGTACAGGTGGCCCTCGACAATTGAGCCCAACGCTTAACGTTGCTAAGTGAGACATTTGCTAAAGTGAGTCTTGCCCCATTTTACGACTTCTTGCCACGTTCGTTAAGCGAATCACTGCAGCTGTTAAATTACTAACCCCGTTGTTAAGTGAATCCGGCTTAAGCGTCTGAATGTAAATCATGTGATCATGGGGATGCTGCAATGGTCATAACGTGTGAAAAATGGCCATAAGTCACTTTTCTCTGGGCTCTTGTAACTCTGAACGGTCACTTGAGCGTTGGGGGGGCTGGACTGGAAGACCTCAAAGGTCCCTTCCAGCTCTATTCCGATTGATTGACTAAATGAACTGTTGTAAGTGGTTTATAAATTGCCATATTTTGGGATTATAAGACGCAGCTAAATTTAGAAGAGGATAACAAAGAAAAAAAGGTTTTTGGCCTCTGTGCGCCTCAGTTTTGGCCCTTTTTTTTGGCCCTTTTCCAGCCTTTTTTTTCTACCCATTTTCAAGGCTTTTTCAGCCCGTTTTTGAGTCTTTTTGGCCCTTTTATGAATCTTTTTTTTACCCTTTTTTGAGGGTTTTTTGGCACATTGTTTTTGGAAAAATGTGCTGAAAAAAAACCTTAAAATGGGCCCCAAAAAACCCCCTTCAAAAATGGGCCATCAAAAACCTCAAAAACAGGCCGAAAAAAGCCTCAAAAACGGGCCGAAAAAAGCCTTAAAAGTGCCCCCAAAAAGGCCTGAAAAAGGGTCGTGCGGAGGCCAAAAAATGGCCAGCCGCTGGATATGGCTTCAGTAATATTAGGTCTATAAGATACACAGACATTTTCACCCCCTTTGGGGAGGCAAAAAAGTGCATCTTATAGTCGGAAAAATACGATGGATGGATGGATGGACCGGTTTTACTTAACCATCACAAGTTTAAAATGTGTGGTTTTCAACTCCCAGAGTTCCTCAGCCAACTGGGTCTGAGTTGTCAAAATTGCTGTGGATGGATAGATGGATGGATGGATGGATGGATGGATGGACGGAATGAATGAATAGACTGGTGTTTCTCAACCCTGACAATTTTAAGATGGGTGGCCTTCAAACTTCCAGAATTCCTTAGCTCAGGTTGAGAAGCATTGTGATGGATGGATGGATGGATAATGTCCTTCTCTTTGCTTTCCATGTAGGTTTTCCATGACGACGATGTCATTCCTGGATGGGAGGGAAAGATTGTGGCTTGGGTGGAAGAGGACCACGGCGAGAACTAAAGCCTTCTCTTTCGGCTGCTGGATGTGCCAGATGTTCACCAAAAAGACCAAACTCCCAAACCCTCACAACAAGTGTTGATAACGTGTGATTTAAACTGCCAAAAGAAAGGAACTTTGATGAACTTTGGCTTCAAGGGAAGGACGTCCCTTCCAGCCATTCCAACCCCACTGCCTCTCTACTCGGTCAAGGATGGCCCCAACAGGCGTGGCTTCCTGCTGCTTTCGATCTTCTGGAGAACTTCAGTCAACGGCGGACAGTATTACGAGGAGATTTGCACGTTTGCGATGGCCAAATCTAGGAACTCTTTTCCAGCGCCGTTGTAGCTCTTGCCAGCCAATTTTCCCCCAAACACCTCTGTGGCCAGGCCACACCAGGCACCAGCAAGATCTCCTCCAGCGATCCAGTGGTTTGTGGATTGGATCAAAGAAGATCCAATCAATAGCATTGTGTTGGAAGGGGCCAGGATTCTTACATTTTGCTTTTTATTGTTTTGCATTCTGGTCTCGAAACGGTCCTTACTTTATTTCAGGGTCTTGTTACCTGTTGCCCAGGTTGGTGGCAAAGCCTCCTGGAAAAAGACCCCAGGCTCCCCATCTCTGCTTTTCCAGGGTTGTGTTGGCACCACACAATCTCCTCTGTCCTACTTTCCTCCCCCCCTCTGGATGCTCTTTAATTAATTCATCACCAGCAGCAGCAGAGGGGAAGGCTGACCTCCCTGGTTTCACCCAGAGCTTGGTCTGAATTTGAGATTGATTTTTTCCCCAATTAATGGCTAATTCCAGCCTGCCTTATCAGATGAGATGGGTAGATAAAACTGGGGCGTGAGATAAGCTTCCACAAAATGTGGCAGTTAAGATTTCTGGACGGCCTGTGGGCAAAAAATCCAGGCCCTTTTCTGAAGCCTCTGCATACAATTCCAGAAATTGTGGTCTTTTTTTTTTCTTATTGTCCCGCTGTCTCTTCTGCTGGCAGCAAATAGATCATCTGCCTTGTTGGCCTCGAGCAGAATTTAATTCAGGACCCCCCAATGCTCACCCACCCCCCTTTGCAATGATCTGCCAACGGTCTGCTTTGGAAATCAGCCCGCTGGTGATCTTAGCTGTTCTGGAAGCTGTAAGAAACCAGGTTTCAAACACAAGCAGGACAGACGCATAAACTTTATGGACAAGTGAGTTTGTGCAGAGGTTGGAGATAAACACTCCCAACAGAGTGAATTATTCGTCCTTAGCTTCTTAGGGAAAGCAAACTCTGGAACAGCGTTTTGAGCATTTAGAGGGGGAATGTTTCGATATTCAAAAGGTTTTGTGCACTATTCTAAGCAGAATCAGTTTCTTAAGACCCAAGTCACCAGAGGTGAAGAGTCAGGGGTCAGGGGTGCTATCCCTGCCCACCCATGCAGAAGTCTGTGAGAACAGGGTAGTTTTTCCTTCTAACATTCCCCTCCTGTTTTGGGCTCCGAAATGCTGAATTAGAGGAGTGGGAAGTACATATCCCCTTTGTGCATCTCGTGCCACCCAACATCCTGGCGCTGCTTGAATGAAAAATGGGGCCCAGTGAAAGCCAGCATTCGCCGTTCCATCTTTCCTAAATCTGCAGCACCAGGCTTCCCGAGCCTCACAGCCGCTAGCATGCACCAGCCATCGGAAGGAACGCCCGTCCTTGTGTCCGGCCGTCTTCCGTGTCCTCCTCGCGGGAGGCCGAAGATTAAAAAAAAAAACGAAATCGTGTCTTTTGGATCGTTTTATAAGATTTCCACACGTCTGTTTGGGTAAAACTCGTTCCTGTTTCTCGGGATTTCTTTGTATTTGCTTCACATCGTCGTTGAACAAGGACAGTGTGTTATATTTTTATACCAGCGTCGAGTGCTGTTTTTCCCTGTATATTTCTGAATATTGTATTTTATCCGTATTTCTAGGAAATGCAGAAAGGCTTTATGACGGGCCTCTTGTTAATGCCAACCCACCTGGTTTCCCATAATTAGCTTTATTTTGCTATGGAGGTATACCTGAAGTCCAGAGTCTCTTTACTTTTTGTTCGTTGCGGATAGAAGATTCGTATGTCGTTTGTCCTATTGTGTCCTCTGTGTACAGACAGAACGGGGTCTTTTCAGAACCTGTGTTTGTATCTGCAGTTGCACTTCAAGTGTATCCTATTCTACAGGAGCTTTAAAGTTGGCTTTTGAGACAACAGCGGATGAGGGAATGCCATTCCCGGGGGGGAAAATACATTTTTTTTTTGTGACTGGTTTGACTGTTGCATGAATTTAGTGGGTTGCAAAGCGATTGCATGGAATTACGGTTACTTAAAAGAAGAGTTTTATTTCAGCAAGAGATGTGCTTTAAAGTTAAAAGTTGTACATTTAAAAAAAAGAACATAATTTTATTTAAATTTAATTAAGACATCTTTATCACAAGGGCTTTTATGGCCAGGCATAGAGGAAAAAAAAACAGAGGTCGAAGAAGTGTATAAAGAGTGTTTTATGGCCGGTTTGGCGTCTTTTATTTCCATAAAAATAATCTGGCATTTCTTAACTTTGTCCCTGAAGTAATATAAAACAAGTGTTGCATTACCGGTTTCGGGGTCATTTATTCTGCCCTGGCACTGTCCCCGGCCTGTTTGCTCTTGAGATGGGTTGGATTGGAGCAGATCTTGAGAGACCGCCTACTGCCAATTACCTCCACTAGGCCGATCCGATCGCATCGATTAGGCCTCCTCCGAATTCCATCTTCCAGCCAGTGCAGACTGGCAACTACCTGGAGGAGAGCCTTCTCGGTGGCTGCTCCGACCCTCTGGAACGAACTCCCCGTGGAGATTCGGACCCTCGCCACCCTTCAGTCCTACCGCGCCGCTTTAAAGATCTGGCTGTCCCGGCTGGCCTGGGGTTAAGATTTTAACCCCACCCGAATTGTGTGACTGTGTGACTGTTGTGCTCTCTTTTTAATATGTTGTATTGTCTCCATGTGGAATATTGTTTGTCTTCCCCCCCCCCCCCCCTTTTTGAACTGTGAGCCGCCCTGAGCCCCCCCAGGGAAAAGGGCGGCATACAAATAAAGGGAAATACAAAATACAAATACAAATCTTAAATCCTAGAGCCAATCCAAGTTGGGGATTATGGGCTTTTTATCCAGCCCTAGGGAGTGCCCAAGACTTGGAAACTCCAACTCCAACCTGTGATTCATTATGCAAAAGTGGGAGGGGGGGGAGGTTTCCAGCCCCAAATGTTGGGGGGGGGGGGGGGGGTGTTTTTCCACAGGGCAACAGGGAAGCAGCTTCCCGAGTCTCAGCAAGTGATGTTATTTCCTGTGTAGGCAGTCCTCGACTTACAACAATGCATATAGTGGCCGTTCAAAATTACAGGGGCAGATTGTCATAATAGACCCCCAAGAACACAATTCCCCCAATTATGTCGTCCTCGGCTTTCGACCATTCCTTCAGTGGCCAGTCAAAGTTAGAGCAGCATTAAAGAAAGTGACGTGACTGTTGCAGCGTTCCCAGAGTCATGTGATCAAAATGCAGATGCTGGGCAACTGACTCATATTTATGACGGTTGCAGTGTCCCAGGGTCACTGCGATCCCCTTTCGCGACCTCACAAGCCAAGTCCAAGGGGAAGCCAGCTTCGCTTTTAACAGGTTAGTAACTCAATGACTGCAGCGATTCGCTTAACAACGGCGGCCAGAAAGGTCACAAAACGGAGCAAAACAAATGTCTCACTTAACGGCAGGCTTTGGGCTCAATGAATTCCGCGGCTCCTTAGAAACGCATTTGCCGGGCGTCTCTTCGTGAGCTACACGCGTGAAACTTCTTGCCTGCAAGCGTGCAACTTGCACACACATATACACACACCCGCCCATCCAAAGAGGAGCAAAGGGATCGCTTGCTGTGGGGAGGAGGTTTCGGGGGGGGGGCACGGAGAAAGGGGGCGCAGAGCCCACCGTGCAAAGAGACCTCTTTCTTGCAAGGGATTCCCCCTCCTTGCTTGCATCCGCATTGGGGGCCGGTGCAAAGCGAGGGAAGGGCTGCACCTGAGCCAGGACTGCCTATCCATACCCCCACTCTACCCCTGACTCGAAACCCACCCACCCTTTCCGACCCGTGCCCACCCACCCCTTTTTCCCCCCCCCTTGGATCTGCTGCAAAGGCAGCTCCGCCTGCAGCACCAACACCAACAGCAGCAGCAGGCGCGCGCGGAGGACCCGGGGGCAGCAGAGCGCATGCGCGGCCGGGCGAGGTCGCCTGGGGTGAAGCCTCCGCGCTCGAAGCCCCGCCCCTCATCCGCGCGGCTTGACGGCCCTTTTGCGACACCGTCGCGCCCCGCGCCGCCCCTTTCCGCGCCGCACGGCACGCCGCTGCCCGCCCGCGGGGGGGAGAAGGGAGGTCATCCGGCCGCCCTCCGCCTGACAGGACCTCGAAGGCCGGGATGTGGCGGGTGCTGGCCAGGCGCCTGCTGGCGTGGCAGGGGGCTCGGCTGCCGGGGGTGGAGGGGGCTGCCCGGGGCCGCGCCTGGGGAGGCTGGGCCGCCGCCGCTTCCCGCTCCTGGGGGGCCCGAGAGGGGGGAGGGGGCCCCGCCGCGCTGCTGCCCCCCCGCTGCTGCCCCCCCGCGCCCCCCCGCCGCCACTGGTGCAGCCTCCCGCCCCACCAGAAGGTGAGGGAGCAGCCCCCCCCCCCAATTACACCCCCCCCCGGGCTTGGAATAAGGGGCGTCTTCTGGGGGGGTTTCTCGTCCAGGCTTCCCCTCTGGGGAGGGGCTGAATGGGGGGGGGCAACGGGTGGCTTTGGGCCCAGGTTCCTCCCCCCCAAAAAAGCATCCCTGCCCTTGAGAGGCCTGGGGGGGTCTTCATGCCCTTCAGAAGCGCCCCCCCCTCCTCCAATCCCCCCATCCCCCCCCCTTCAGCCAGTCCAGGGGTTCCCAAAGTGGGCCCAGGCCCCACAAGGGAGGGGGGTCCATTTGAACCTTTTTTTAAAGCAAGTTAGTGTCCTTTTAGGCTTCCTCCCCATGAGTAGAGTCTGCTTTTTGCGCAATGTGTACACACACACACACACACACACACACACACACACACACGTATGTATTTAGTGTCACAACCCCTGGTATGCCCAAATATGGGAGGAAGCCTACTACAGCCCAGGTTCGAATCCCAGTAAGGGTATGGCTAGCTGATGACAGCTAAATAGCTTGAAATAGATCTATACTAGTCTCCCTTTATTTATTTATCAGCACAAATACAACACAAATGTAACAAAGGCAACAGTAAAAATATTGGGTTTCTGTCTGGATGGTCTCTTGTGACGAGCCGATAGACAGAGAATGGAAGCAGTTGGCTTCCTCCCATAATTGGGGCTTACCAGGGGTTGTGACACTATACACACACACACACACACACACATTGTGTGTGTGTGTGTGTGTGTGTGTATTTAGAGCTTCCCAATAAGGGTATGGCTAACTGATGAGAGCCAAATAGCTTGAAATAGATCTATACTAGTCTCCCTTTATTTATTTATCAGCACAAATACAACACACACACACACACACACACACAGACATATCCTTTATTGTCATTTTACAAAATAAGTACAATAAAATTGGCATTCTTACAGTAAAGTAAGAATTATATGTCGGAGTGGGGGGGGGCATCACAATTTTAGAGATGCTTAGGTGGGGCATGGCTAAAAAAAGGTTGGGAACTACTGAGCAAGAAGGAAACACACACACACACACACACCGGGCCTCTGGAGACCTCCTGCAGGGGGAAGGAGAATATTTGCAGCTCAGGGTTGGAATGAGGGGGCGGGGGGGGTGTCCTTGGTCGGCTCTGAGCTTGGAAGGGGCTGCGTCTAATCAATGGGAACCGAACAAGGAGAGAAACCGCCTGGAACTAAGGGGAAATTTCCTGGCAGTCAGAACAATTAATCAGAGGAACTGCTTGCCACCAGGAATTGTGGGTGCGCCAACACTGGAGGTTTTTAAGAAGAGGCTGGACAGCCATTTATCTGAAGTAGAATAGTGTTTCCCGCTTTAGCAGGGGGTTGGACTAGAAGACCTCCAAGGTTCCCCCCAAATTCTTTATCATTCTGCGGTCCTTAACCCCTTCTTCCTCCACAGGTGCCTTTGCCTGCCCTTTCCCCCACCATGCAGATGGGCACCATTGCGCGCTGGGAGAAGAAAGAAGGGGAGAAGATCAACGAGGGAGAGCTGATTGCGGAGGTATTTGGGGAAGGGCAGAAGCTGGCAGCTCTCCTGCCAGGCAGATGGGTTGGCTGGGCATTTGGTCCTCGGTTCTCCCCCTTTGTTGATGGGCTTTCGGATTAGCAACATTGTGCAGGAGAGTCTGTGTTTTTACTCAGTTTCTTACTCTTCGCGGCTGAAGTGGGAAGTAGAACTCGGGCAGCGTTGTTCAGCAATGTGCGGTTGTGAAGTGTATTTCAGGGGAATTGTGTGTGTGTGTGTGTGTTAGATAGAGACGGACAAAGCAACCGTGGGGTTTGAGAGTCTGGAAGAATGCTACCTGGCCAAGATTCTGGTCTCCGAAGGAACGCGGGATGTCCCCATCGGATCCATCATCTGCATCACGGTGGACAAGTGAGTCAGGCTGGGAAGGTTCCCGATATCTTTGGCTTCCTTCTTACAGGTTTTTTGCCCCATTATTCCGACTTGAACCCCATCGCCGTTTCTCCCGTGAAAAGTGCCTGCCCTTCAGTTGATGTTCTTTTCTCAAAACATCTCCTGGATCTCTTGGGTCCCATCTTTTTTTTTTTTTAATATAAATTTTTATTTTTATTACATAGACAACACATACACACAACAATAAAACAAAAAAAACCATCACATAAAGCATGTTGTTTGGTTACAGGTGTTTTAACATCCATATTCTGGAATAACATTTACCATCTCAGATTTTTCATGTAGTATAACTAAATACCTCACTTTCATTGTACAGTATATGTTCAGTTACAATTAGTATTATTTTTTCCAATAAATCATAATTCCCTTACATTCTTGATTGTCTATTTGATAACAGTATACCTTTATATAATCCTCATGTGATAGAAAAAATTTTTTTGCCAACCATTTATATTTGTATATCACTATTTTCAATTATGCATAATTCCACCAATCAACTATCAGGTATGCCTAATCCTAACCCTAACCCATTTTAAGGCTTGAGGGAGGGTTCCCGGTGGCAAGGTTAGGGCACTGCCATTCCTTGGTAGTGGCTTAAGGTTCCTTCCTCCTTTTAGGCCTGAACTTATTGGCGCATTCAAGGATTACACTTTGGATTCAGCAGCTGCCACCCCACCGGCGGGCTCAGTGCCGCCCCCACCTCCTCCAGCTGCTCCCCCAAAACCAGCAGCTCAACCATCGACACAAGCGCCAGGCAGCTCCTATCCTCCCCATATGCAGGTACGATTCAGTTCCCAGTTTGCATTCTTTTCTCTTTCTTACAGCACATTTTAGCTTCAGACCCAGTGATGGGATTCAGCCGGTTTGCACTATTCGGGAGAACCGGTTGTTAACTTTCCCAGCAGTTCGGAGAACTGGTTGTTGGAAGAAATCTCTAGCAATAGCAGTTAGACTTCATAGGGCTTTCAGCCCTCTCTAAGCGGTTTACAGAGTCGGCATATCGCCCCCAACAACAATCCAGGTCCTCATTTTACCCACCTTGGAAGGATGGAAGGCTGAGTCAACCCTGAGCCGGTGAGATTTGAACAGCTGAACTGCAGAACTATCAGTCAGCTGAAGTAGCCTGCAGTGCTGCATTTAACCACTGCGCCACCTCGCCCCCCACTTTACAGGGCTAATCCTGTAAGGAAGGCAGGAAGGAAGGAACATTCAGGTGGTGTTTCTAGCCTAATCTTTATTGCGCTATTTGCAAAAACTGCCTCTCCGGTTAACCCTTATCACATTGTCACAGCTAAGGCAAAGCGCCCATCAACCTGAGTGACCTTGAGTTGGCCACACCCACCCAGTCACATGGCCACCAAGCCCTGCCTACCCAGTTGGTCATCAGGGGCAGAGAACTGGTTGTTCAATTATTTGAATCCCACCACTGTGAATCCGACCCCTTCATAACCTCCATCCTCTGGTCCTGCCGTGAGCCTCTTCATAACCTCCATGACCTTCCTGCCATGAGGCTCCTCTGCTGAGGGACCAAGAGAGCCCCCGGGCTGTTTTGATGGGTCTGAAGGCCTGGTGGAAACAGAAAAGACCGGCTCCATTCTCCAGTCATGGATGGGACTTCCAGTCTCTCTTTTCTGGCTGTGAAAATCGGAGCTCAGAATTCAGATGCGCTGGTTATACAATTAGAGTGCTCCTTTGCGTGATGCTGGTGTCTCTTCTCCAGAGGAATTTAACACAGGCGAGAATGGCCCATGTTGAGTAGGGGCAGTGCTGGTTTTTGCGATGCATGTGAGTGCAGGGCTGCCTTTTCCATCCTCCTAGATTCTCCTTCCTGCCCTCTCTCCCACGATGACCATGGGCACCGTTCAGAGGTGGGAAAAGAAAGTTGGGGAGAAGCTGAGCGAAGGAGATTTATTGGCGGAGATCGAGACGGACAAAGCCACAATAGGTGAGAATCTCTCCCTCCTCCGTGAGAACGTTTTTGTTGTGAGGCGTTGCTGTTTGCGTTTCTTAAATGGTGCACAACATGGTCAAGATCCCCATTTTCATCCTTCCACTACTACAGGGGTCGGCAACCTCAAACACTCAAAAGAGCCACAAAGGTCCTAGCCGGAAGGCCCCCCATTCAATTCTGAAGCCGACTAAAAGTCCGGTTCCCGTCACCATAGAGTCTCCTCCTTTTTCCTCTGCCCATCCTAACCGAAAGCCCTATCAATTGTGGAGCCGACCGGCGACAGGGAGTCGCAGCAGAGGGACGAAAGAGCCACATACAGCTCCAGAGCCACAGGTTGCCGACCCCTGCGCTGCTAGATAAGAGCACCAGATAAGACCGCCAGAGCAATATTTGAAACATTATTCAACTGCCTTGGCGGGTTAGATATTTGCCCAAAAGGAAATAAGTTCCAGATTGGTTTGTCTCGCGGGTGGCACCTCCATATCTCCTGATTTAATGGACGGCCTGCCAGTGATTCCACTTGCTGGGATGCCTGGTGGTGACTTGTTCCATCTCCAAGCGTGGTTGAAGCCCTTCCAGTCTCCCTTCCAAACTCTCCTCCTTTCTCTCTCTCCCCTTTTTGAAGGCTTTGAAGTGCAAGAAGAAGGTTACCTAGCGAAGATCCTGATAGCGGAAGGGACCAGAGACGTCCCCCTGGGAACCGTACTCTGCATCATAGTGGAGAAGGAGTCGGACATTCCCGCTTTCGCAGACTACAGGGATGCTGGGATCGCCGATATCAAGCCTCCCGTGTCCCCACCGACTCTGCCCCCGAGCCCTGTATGTACAGCCTCCGGAAGGTGACCTGGGCAGGGAAGACAAAGTGTGGGGGGGATGCCCAGCTGATTTCTCAGAGCCCCACAGAGATTCCAGCTTCAGTTCCTCTCGGGCAAGAGACTTCCCTGGCCTCTAGGGGCCTCTAGAGCAAAGGTCTCCAACCTTGGCAACTAAACATTGCAAGTCTTTAAGAAGATGTTGGATAGCCATTTGTCTGAAACGGTATAGGGTTTCCTGCCTAGGCAGGGGGTTGGACTAGAAGACCTCCAAGGTCCCTTCCAACTCTGCTATTGTATTGTATTATAAGCTTGGCGGACTTCAACTCCCAGAATTCCCCAGCCAGCTTTGCCGGGCTTAAACTTTCCAAGGTTGGAGACCCCTGCTCTGGATCAGTGGTGGCTAACCTTTGTGTCGTTGCGTGCCAAACTTGCAAGCGTGCGCGTGGCAGCACCCATCATGTAAAGCGTGCCCCCACATGTGCATGCACGCACAACCCTCCCACATGTTCCCCTTCCCCACGTGTGCCTCACTGCTCGCCTCCAAGCTGAGCTTGGTGTTTCCTCCGAGGGGTGGACGGGGGAGGCCGTTTTTGGCCCTCCCCAGGCTCCAGAGGCTTTCCTCCCCAGCCCTCTGGAGAGGCTGAAAATCAGCTTGCCAGCACACGCATGCACACGGGAGCTGACATGGGGCAACGGCTCGCGTGCCTGAAGAGATGGCTCCGCCTGGCACAGGTTCTCCATCACGGCTCCAGGTCATGCATTCATAAAATGTATTGGTCACCCATCTTTCCACAAGGTAACTCTGGGCAGCTTACAGTAATAAAAGATAATGTATACAATTAAAAACACAACACTCGTAAACGCTATTAACCCTTTACAAAGGAGGTGCAGGTCTGTTCCTACACCTTCTTTACCTAAAAAAAAAAAAAGGAAAGAAATTCTCTTTGTAAAAACAACCTAATCAAAATACTTCTCGGTTGAAAGAAAACTTTGGTCTCAGGGTGGCGTGGAAGCTTCTGTTGGGTGAAACTTGGAACAAAATGTACCAATGGTTGGAGATGAGGAAAAGGAGTCGGAACAGAACATTTTGAGGATTGTAAAATTGGAACTGGATAAAGGAGGATAAAGGGGTGTGTTAATAAGATTAAAGTAGCTATGTACGATAAGTAGAAAGTGCATTTGTTGTTACGTTAAAATACGTATGGAAATGACAAAGCCAGAGAGGTCGCTCTGTGTCCAATGTTTTTATTGCTTACTCAATAAAAAACATTAAATTAAAAAAAAAGCTTCTGTTGGATGACAGAGAGACTTTTAGAGAGTTTAGACTGAATAAATTTAACAGATAAGCAGATTTTCATGACCTGCTCCCACTGACCCTCCTGAGTTCAGACCATGAGTGAACCGAGTACTTCCAGACTATCCATAGTGGGCTAAAGAGGGACAAATGCCACCTCCCAGGTGTCTCTCCTGCAAAGTCAATAAACTTGGGAGGGCAGAGAATTTCCCACCTTACGAATTCTCTTTTATCTTTTTATTCCTTCAGGCGGTGGCCGTTTCAGCCCAGGCGGCAGCCTCTCCGGTCAAGGCTCCTGCACATAAAGGGAGGGTCGTTGTGAGCCCTCTGGCAAGGAAACTAGCCACAGAGAGAGGGATTGATCTCGCCCAGGTGAAAGGTGAGCGGCATCTTTTCCGAGGCCTCGTCTGCCCTCCCCTAAAAAGGGTTTAGTTGCCTCTTGGGTGAGAGATTTTTCCCCCTCCCCTTGCACATCTCATCAGGTACAGGGCCAGAGGGACGGATCACCAAGAAGGACATTGACTCATTCGTGCCATCTAAGGTTGCCCCGGTGAGTAGCTACGTTGCCCCTTCTGACTTCACTGCCTAGCAGGAGCTGATCCGCAGAGGGTTACCTGGGGTCTGATTTCTTTTGGGGGGGGGGGGGGATGTCAAAAATGCATGTTTGCATCGTGTTCCATGGGAAAGTTGTCCGAAGAAACATCAGCCTAAGTTTAGTTTAGTTTAGTTTTAGTTTCACTTTATTTGTATGCCGCCCTTTTCCCTGGGGGGACTCAGGGCGGCTCACAGTTCAAAAAGGGGGGGGGGGGAGGACAAACAATTTACAACATAAAAGCACTACATCATTTAAGAACTCAACAGTCATACAATTCGAGTAGGGGTTAGAGTCTTTAACCCCAGGCCAGCCGGGATAGCCAGATTTTAAGGGCTTTGCGGAAGGCCTGGAGGGTGGTGAGGGTCCGGATCTCCACGGGGAGATCGTTCCAGAGGGTCAGAGCAGCCACCGAGAAGGCTCTCCTCCGCGTAGTTGCCAGTCTACACTGGCTGGCTGATGGAATTCGGAGGAGGCCTAATCTATGCGATCTTATCGGTCTAGTGGAGGTAATTGGCAGGAGTGGGAATGCTTCCCTAAATACATGATGCAAACATACATTTCTCACCTGACTTTCCAAAAGCTACCAGGTGGAGTAATGCCCTAGTAAATCTGCCAAGGATTTGCTTACTGTATTTCGGCTACTCAGCCTGTTTTGGGAATGTGTGAAGGTTTAAGCAAACTGCAGGACGAGACCTGGCTGAAGCAAAAGCCAGCCAACATTTTCACTGCCATTGTGGTGTCTTTTTTTGCTGTCCCTTCCATAAATCTCTCACGTTTGTTCGTTCGTTCTTTTTTCCCCAACTGAATTGATTTTCTCCCGCTGAAAGCTTCCTTTTAAGCACAGGCATGGGCTATAGGAGCAAAGGGAAGAGCTAGAAGCACCTTGTAGACTTGAGAAAATCAGCAGCAGGGAGGGGGGCTTCGGTGCAGCTTTAAAACTCTCCGGGAAAACCGTGGGGAATCCTAAGGTCTCCTTCCCTTCTGCCAGCCGGCCCTTTGGCGCTTCTTCACTGGCCGCCTTGTATTCCCACAGGCCCGGCCACCAGATGCAGTTCCTCCGGCTGTGCCAGCTCCTGCAGCTGCCCCCACAGGTGTCTTTACTGATATCCCCATTAGTAATATTCGAAAGGTAAGTCAAAGTCCTTGGCGCATCGCCTGCCGCAGGCAAGCAGACAGGTTGAACCGTGTTTAACCTCGGCTTCCGTAAGATGTGTATTGGAAGTCCACACATCTTAACAACGGTCAAGGATCAGGTTAGGTTAGATTAGGTAAAGGATGGATGGATGGATGGATGGAAAATAGATAGATAGATGATAGATAGATAGATAGATAGATAGATAGATAGATAGATAGATAGATAGATAGATAGATAGATAGAAGAGAGAAAGAGAGAGAGAGAAAGAGGGAAAGAGAGAGACAAAAATAGATAGAAAAATAGATGAGAGAGAAAGGAGAGAGAAAAAGAGACAGATAGATAAAAGAGGGAGAGAAAGGGAGAGAAAGAGACACAAAGATAGATGAGCGAGAAAGAGTGGGAGAGAGAAAGGGAGAGATAAAAAGGAGAGACAGACAGATAGAAGAGGGAGAGAGAAAGAGAGAGAGAGAGAGACAAAGATAGAGGAGGGAGAAAGAGAGGGAGAGAAAGACAAAGATAGATAGATAGATAGATAGATAGATAGATAGATAGATAGATAGATAGATAGATAGATAGATAGATGAGAGAGAGAGAAAGAAGGAGGGAGAGAGAGAGATACTTGGGGAATTAACTTGGGGACTTTCCTTTGGAGTTGTTGACGGGGGATTTTCATCCATCAACCTCCTCCTCCTCCTTCATCTTGGACATTTGCATTCAAAGAGTTAATCCAGACAGAGAAAGTTGGAGAAAGAATTAGCCAGAAATGATTAGACAGACATCAGGGGCGAAGTATTTGGAGGACATTTTTGAGTAATAGTTGGGGAATCTGCTTTTCTGGATATTTGAAAAACGGTGCCCCAAAATTCCCGGCTTTAGTCTGGTCTACATTAAAGCCGTTCACTTCGTTTCAGGTAATGTTGCCTTCTTACCTGCATCCTGCTTTCTTTGTTCTCAGGTGATTGCCCAGCGTTTGATGCAGTCTAAGCAAACGATACCTCACTATTATCTCTCTGTTGACGTCAACATGGGAGAAATATTGGAGCTGAGGAAAGAGCTCAACCAGGTAACTTAACTATTGTGACTTACGCAGCCAACTGGATGTTTATGTGCCTCTGACTCTCCATCCTTCCAATTCGCTTGCTGCAGATGCTCCCTCAAGTTTGCATTTCTAGGATTTGGAGAATGTAAGGGAGAGATCATTCATTCCACAGGGCTAATGCCACAGGAAGACGTAAATTTTACAAACAGCAATAGCACGTAGACTTATATACCACTTTGCACCCCTCTCTGAGCGGTTTACAGAGTCAGCCTCTTGCCCCCAACAATCTGGGTCCTCATTTTACCCACGTCGGAAGGGCGGAAGGCTGAGTCAATCTTGAGCCTGGTGGGATTCCAACTATGGCAGCCGGCAGTCAGCAGAAGGAGCCTGCAGTACTGCACTCTAATCGCTGCACCACTGCACCGCCCACAGGGGTGATGGCGAACGCATGGCATGTGTGCCACAGGAAGCACACAGAGCCCTCTGCGGGCACGCCAGCCATCGCCCCAGCCTAGCTCCACCTTGCATGCGCACACATGTCCCACTGGCCACCTGTCTTCGGATCTCTGCTGCGCATTCATGGGGGTGGGGTGCATGCAGGGGACCCACGTGTGTGTGCTTGGGGGGGGCGGGGCGCATGCACAGAGGGCACTCGTATTGTGGGAACTCACGCCGCACCCCCTCAACCCGTTTTGGCTTCCAGGTAGGTGTAGGAGGCTTTCCAGGCCCAAAACGGGGCACAGGAGAGGAGCATGCGCAGGGGGTGTGGCACCCATGGGGGAGGGTCATGCATGCATTGCATTATGGGTGCGAGCACCCCCGCCTGCACTGTCACCCCCCCACACACACACAAGTACTTTTGGCACGCAACAACAAGGTTAGCCATCACTGTCCTAGCGATAGAACGAAGCAACACTTAAAATTGTGATAATTCCAATGAAACCCTCTGGGCTTTAAAATAAAGCAAAATCATTTCTTTCTAGAACTTGGCTTTGTGGAAAATGGGCGTGTTCAGTTTGGAAAGCATGAGAACTTCAATGTGTGAATGGAACCCCCCTTTTTAGCTGGGTCATTCTGGCTGCACAGTCACAACTGTTGCACTTCTGATGGCAATAGGATTGCGTACACCAGGATTTCGGTTTTCTCGAATTAAGCACCTTCTCGATACGTGGGCCTCAGTTCCCAGAATTCTCCGGCCAGCTGGGAGATTGCTGGAAATCCTGGGAATTGAAGTCCGTTGTCTCTGGAGGTTTGCAGAGAATAGTTCATTGGTGACTTCTACTCAACTGATCAGTTTGAGCAGTGTTTCTTCCCTCGGCTGTCCCTCTGCAGGAGATGCCACAGAACACCAAGCTGTCCGTCAACGACTTCATTATTAAAGCTTCGGCTCTGGCCTGCTTGAAGGTGCCGGAAGCGAATTCTTCGTGGTTAGAAACAGTCATTAGGCAGTAAGTGCACCGGTGGTCCAGGCAGCGGGGGAGATTTGGCTCCTCCTGGAAGGCCAGTGAAGACTCTTTATTACAAGGAGCAGCATCTTGGCGTGTTTATTCAACCGGATTTTGTGAGCGGTCGCGGAGTCTCGTCAATGAAAATCACTTTCTGTCTTTCAGAAACCACGTAGTTGACGTAAGCGTGGCGGTCAGTACCCCAGCCGGGCTTATAACGCCCATTGTGTTTAATGCCCACACCAAGGGCTTGGCCTCCATCAACCAAGACGTCGTGACGTTAGCCAGCAAAGCGCGGGAAGGCAAGCTTCAGCCCCATCAATTCCAGGTGCGGCCCCTTCCCTCAGCTACCTCTCTCCCTTCGGGTGGCTATTCAACGTTTTGTTACGACGCCTTGGCGTTTTCTCGTTCGCAAGGCCAGTGATTTGCGCCGCAGCCTTGAACCTTTTTGTGTTTCCTTCACAGGGGGGAACCTTCACAGTTTCAAATTTAGGAATGTACGGCATTAAGAATTTTTCAGCCATCATCAATCCACCGCAAGCTTGTATCTTGGCGGTTGGGGGCTCGGAGAAGAGGCTGGTGCCGGCAGATAATGAAAAAGGGTAAATGCTTTTTCTTTTGTTAAACAAGTGGAAAGCCAGCCTCTAAGCCCTTCATGGTATTGGACCTGGGTACTTGAGAGACCGCCTGCTGCCAATTACCTCCAATAGACCCATTAGATCCCACAGATTAGGCCTCCTCCCAATTCCATCCGCCGGCCAATGCCGACTGGCGACTACCCGGAGGAGAGCCTTCTCTGTGGCTGCTCCGACCCTCTGGAACGAGCTCCCCGTGGGGATTCGAACCCTCACCACCCTCCAGGCCTTCCGCAAAGCCCTTAAAACCTGGCTGTTCCGACAGGCCTGGGGCTAAAGAGCTTTTGCCCCCCTCCTCGAATGGTATGGTTGTTGTGTGTTTTAAATTGTGTATTGTTATGTTCGTCTTTTTATCCCCTGTCTGTACCTCCTTCCCTGACTGAATTGTGAGCCGCCCTGAGTCCCCTTCGGGGAAAAGGGCGGCATATAAATGTAATAAATCCAAATCCTAATGCAAAGCAGGGTATTTCTTATTGCGTGGACGGAGGAAATACTAAAGAGAGTCTTTCCCCCTCTTCCCCACAGGTTCGATGTGGCCAGCATCATGTCCGTGACCCTCAGCTGCGACCACCGCGTGGTGGACGGAGCCGTGGGGGCCCAGTGGCTGGCAGAGTTCAAAAGATTCCTGGAGAAACCAGCCACCATGCTGCTATAACTTCTCAAAGGACTTTGGCAACCTGATCGCTTCATTCTAAAAGAAGCTATTTATATATCGGAGGGTTAGACTTTTAAAAAGAAAAAAAAAAGATGTTTCCTTCTTTTATTTTTTAAAGAAAAGTCTATTATAAACAGCGGCTGGTGACTTTTGAATGACCAGTGACAAGAGATTGCAAAAGGTTCTGTGGGTGGCCTTCCAAAGACAAATTACAGCCGCGCTTTATCGTATTCGGTGGATGGATTGGCAAACTTTCCCCAGTTGTCGAAAACAATCATGTGTTGTAATGCTTCCGATCACAACGGTGCAGGGTATCACGTCCTCTCCTCCCCAGCCCCCCAGCTAGCTGGCTCAGCCTTCATTTTCAATAAAACCAAGGATTTGAGATGAAATAAGACCAAAAAAAAAAAATTGAACCGTAGAGTTGGGACAATTTAAATCGGTGTTTCTCAACCTTGGCAACTTGAAGATGTCTGGACTTCCACTCCCAGAATTTCTGGGAGTTGAATTCCAGACATCTTCAAGTTGCCAAGGTTGAGAAACACCGATTTAAATTGTAAGCAGAAAAAAAGAAGGAATCCTCCACTTGTGTTCTAAATACTACAGAAAAATAAAAATAAAAGATGCTATCATCTGAAAATAGATGACATTCTAACTTTGCAGAATTCAACTGTAAGCCAGATGTTTTAGCAGCAGGGAATCCTTTTAGCAGACTGCAAGAGAAGATGAAAGTTTGAGTCAGAGCAGCTAAAACCGAACAGCCCTTTAAAAATCCTTCTGATGATTTTGCCTTATGTGAGTTTCCGTAATTTGAGCTTGTGTTGTTTCGCTTCCTTTATAGGTCAGTAAACGCAGTTTTACTCCAAACAGAAGCCATTTGTTAGGGGGTCAGCTAAAGATAGGCGACATATGGACTCCTTACAGACTCCCCCCCCCCCCCCCCGTAGGTCCCTCCTCCCCCGCTTAATGGTCTAGACTGGGCAGATTGGGGCTGTTTTCCCACTGAAAGGAACGTGAAGGTGCGGTTCCATCCTTTAAGCAAGGTTTGTGTGCAGGAACGTGAAAACAATCTTTCCTTCCTCCCACGTTGGAGGAAGGTTTGTGAAATATCCCATCCCACACAGGAAGCTGCTGCTCCCCCTGAAAAATGGGCTAGTAGTCTTAAGCATGAAGCACTCCAGAGGTTCCCAAAATCAGCCCATATTGCAGCTGTACTCGGCCTCCGGCGATCTTGCATTTGAAATGGGACGTTGACCTCCGAATAGCTGAAATGAGAACTTTTGCTAACTGCATGAAAGGAGGGGGGAAAACCCCCGATGCCTTGTGATCAAGTGGCCCAACCAAGTGTGAATTAGTTGTGCTTGAATTCCACTAAATCAGTAGAACAATTGGGCACAACCACTTCAGCTCCCAAGAAATCCAGAACCAGACTGCTAATCTGGAACAGCTTTGCTATCTTGTCCGTCCCAGGCTCAAGAGAAGCAGAGTTTCATAAGTCGTAAATTTGTAAACATCTTTGCTAGAAATGAGATTTCTTTAA
Organism: Thamnophis elegans; assembly: GCF_009769535.1. Classification (NCBI taxonomy): domain Eukaryota; kingdom Metazoa; phylum Chordata; class Lepidosauria; order Squamata; family Natricidae; genus Thamnophis; species Thamnophis elegans. The sequence continues at coordinate 48,057,423 of NC_045553.1, forward strand.
AACGGGGCCCAGCCACGGTTTTAATTGTCTCCTAGGTAGATAAGAGTTTCTAATGGGAAACGCCTCTTTTGCTTGCCAAGGGAAAAAAGCTAATTTTAAAAGGTGGATCATGTAAATGGCTAATTGATGTGACCCGAGCAGCCGAGTAGACCATTAACCAATACACCCCATGTTAATCTGTACGTCACCACTTCATTCAATATTGTCTGTCAATTTGCGCTACTGAATCCACTACAAGTATATTATACATGCAATTAAATATTTTTTTTTCTGAGAACCAATTTATTGAGTTTAGTTGTAATTCAACCGTTTGGTAAGAAAACATCTTAATTTGGTTACAGACTGGCATTAAAAGTTTGATGTTCTTTGGACTGTTATTCCTTTTCCTGAGAGTTTTTTGTTTAGCTGTCTGTAGACATTGAATGTAAGTTATTTGGTGGGGAAAAATGGATAAATATCAAGCAAAGTGGGAAGGCCCTTGACATCTCAGGTCTGGAAGGCCACTGCTGTTAACTCTGGAATTATTTTGAATGTTTTTAGTGATTCTTTTTTTAATCCAAGTGAACCAAAAGGTCCTTTATAATCTTCAGCACTTGAATGAGCCTTTTGTTAAGGAATCACATCCCTTCAGTTGTGTCCTCAGGGTATTGTACAAGACAATATGGCAGCCATAACCAGCTCAAAGTTATAGCCATTTTTATTTGAGCACAACTTAAAACATACGGTGGCAGATGCAATCTTGAATGTTTTGTCCATGCCTGCAGATGCCACTTCTTTAAGCATTCTTTGAAGGCGTATTTATCTTCAAATGACAAAACAACACAGGAAGCTTAAAAGAACAAGCAGCTAGAACAGTGTTTCTCAACCTTGGCAACTTTTAAGTCCTGTGGACTTCCAACTCCCAGAATTCTGGGAATTGAAGTCCACAGGACTTAAAAGTCGCCAAGGAAACACGGAGCTAGAGAAATAAATTGGCTTTGGTTCGTAAGTGTTCCACCCCCTACAGTGTTTCCCCTGCCTCTCCAAGAAAATAAGCTGAGCTTTTAAGACTACAGGAAGCTCTCAGAACTGTTAAAAAATAATATAAACCCAGCAATGATTGAAAACAATAGGTTCCCACCCCCCCACACACTTTTATTGTTTTGGTTAATGGGGGAAACAAGATACAGAGTCCATTTATTTGTTAATAACTGCAGGAAAAACTATGCCTTCAGAACAACCTTCAAATGTCAAAAGCATGTATTTAGGGGTGCATTTTATCCTGGGTTCTTGCATCCCCAAAAGGCAGGAAGAATTTTAGCCTTGAAACTCAAAGAGAAATAAAACAGGCATGTAACCAACACGCTTAATGTTAACTTGTGCAAAAGGCCGAATGGGAAGTGCTGGAAGAGGAAGAGAATCAAGAGAAGGGGACCGTGTGCATCTCCACACCATGTCAGCTAGTGTCATTTCCCCTTGCACACAGGCATTCTGACAATCAAGAGTCCTTCCTTCTTATTAAAAATTGCTGATGTTGCTTCTTCATCCACAGGCACCGGGAGGTCCACCCGCAGTCTGTACTTTAGAAGGCACTCGACCAAGACGTCATCCTGAAGAGAAGATGCAGGGAGGCATGTGAGACTGGGCAAAAGCAGGGGAGAAGGCTGGGAATAATATATGGCAATTTATAGCTCACCTTAGAGACGCTCAAATTACACTCGGACACACTGCGAATACCCGGCAGTTCAATTTTCAGCTCGATTTCTCGGGGTTTCTCATCTGCGTCCTTCTTGGTGGTCATTTTATAGGCAGGTTTGGGCGTCTCTGGCTTGTCTGTACTGGAAATCTCTTCGATTAGGCGCTTTTTGGAAGCTGTGGGCTTCTCTGCTGCTGGCAGAATAAGGTCACTGCTGTCTTCGGCTGTGAGGCTTCTCAGCTGGCTGAGGGTCACTTCTTGGCAAGAAGATTTTCAGACAGAAGAGTTTAGACAAGTAAGTGGAGCGTATTGTTACAGAACGAAAGCATCAGTAAAATAGCAATGGCCCTCAGACTTATAAACCACTTCACAGTGCTCTACAGCCCCCTCTAAACAGGAGTCAGCGTATTGCCCCCAACAATCCTCATTTTACCGACCTCTGAAGGATGGAAGGCTGAGTCAACCTTGAGCTGGTCAGAATCGAACTCTAGGCAGTGGGCAGAATTAGCCTGCAACACTGCACTCCAACCACTGCAGCTACAGGGCTCCTGTCTCTTCTCCCATTTCCATTGTTGGCAGCGATGTAGTTACGTTCCACTAAAATTGTTAACTGATGAAAGAAATCTTAGCTGCTACAATTGTGCACTTGATCGTATATGGGAATGCGACACACTTCTATGTGGTGTACATGCACACTTTCCAACGCATGTCTAGAGAAAAACCATTCCCATATATTTCAAATAAAGTGGACAGCTCTTCAGATAACATTTGCCAAGTACAATGTTTTATAGATGTTTGTAGTATCATTCACATGTCTATACCACCCACCTCATAAGGGGACAACTAGAAATCAGTTCAGTAGAGAAAAATGTTTCCCAATATTAACAATAGTCAGGCAGCAAATGCCCGTTTAAAAAGGATGTTTTTCAGTGCCTTATGAAAAGCTGGTGCAAAATACCTCCAGGGAGCCGCATATTTCTATAGTGGGGGGACCAGGTCCCTCTTTTCAGAAGGATACAATCCTCAGAAGGTTCCCTTTAAATACATAAGATGTGTAGAATAAGCCCCCCCCCCCCTTGGAGTGGCACCTTGAACATTACTTGCCTTTATTGGGGTTCCTCTGGGGCACAGCCAATGGGGGCTGTTCTCTTCTCAGGCTGGCTCTCATCCTTTCAAGGCTTCCCTTCAATTTAAATTTGGCCACGCTCCAGGAATGGGACAAAGTGACACTGAAATGCTCCTCGACGTACTTGAGTGACATGCGAATCAACTGCTCTTTCTCCGGTGGGTTATCCTCGACTCGCTCAAGAACGGATGGGTTGTATGCCATGTCAAGGATGCTGCAGATCTCTACGAGAAAAGCAAATAACAGTTTATTCTCTCCTCAAATGTATCGTGGCCTGAGTTTGCGACCAGCTTAAATCATGTAAGTTTCGTTCCTGACGTCTTGCTGCTGTCCATGCCCAATATCTCTCTTGAAGGGACAAAGCAATATAACACCCCAAGTCATCTTGTAGAAGTCATTGCAGTAGGTTTTGCGATAGAGATTACCTGACTTATCTGATAGCGTCTCCATTTTGCCAGCGCTCAACAGAACTGGCTCCGAGGGTGATTTGGGAGCAGGGATCCTACTCCAACGGCACAAATTTATGAAGAGACAGGTTTTGCTAGGTTCCTATGAGAAAAGCACAAAACAAAATTAACACCCCAAACATTACACGATTTATTAAAATGGGCACGTTCATATAATTAGCAATCGGATATTCACTTCAAGCAATGTCCCTGCATAAAAGAATTTTTTTATTTTCCATTTTCATAGCATATAATCACATGCATACTATTACATAGTCAATATCATGTTGTATTATTAAATAATTACATCAATTCATCTTAACATCAACTACCAAAGGGGAAAAAAAGCCAGTTATTGGCTCTTCTGCTCTCCATACACCATATTTATGCCTTATCCAACACTTTCTTCCTCCTCTCTCCTCCCCCTTTCTACCTCCTTTCTTCCCTCCATCATTTTCTACTCTACTTCCCCTTCCTTTCTCCTTCTCCTCTCTCCCCTTACCACTCCTTATACACCTCATCTTCCCCCTCCCCCTTTCTCCTGTCCCTCTCTTCCTATCTTTCTTCTTCCTCTGCTTCTCACTCTTCTACATCCTGTCTTCCCTCCATCGTTTTCTACTATACTTTCCCTTCCTTTCTCCTTCTCCTCTCTCCCCTTACCACTCCTCCTTATACACCTCATCTTCCCCCCTCCCCTTCTCCTGTCCCTCTCTTCCTATCTTCTCTGCTTCCCACTCTTCTACATCCTTTCTTCCCTCCATCCTTTTCTACTCTTCCCCTTCCTTTCTCCTTCTCCTTCTCCTCTCTCCCCTTACCACTCCTCCTTGTACACCTCATCTTCCCCCTTCACCCTCTCTCCTGTCCCTCTCTTCCTCTCTTTCTTCTCTCCTCTACTTCCCACTCTTCCTCTAATTCACTTGGTGTATTTCAGCTTCTGAGCAAACTCCCTTTTGTGTTGATGGTATTTATAATTCCATTTCAATATACATAAAAAAGAAAAAATAGCAGTATACATGTACAATCATAATACCTTAAAATCCAACACCCCTCCTCCAACTTAGTAAACTCTGCTCCCTCCCCCCCTAACAATGTCTCCTTTACTGCTCTTTTTGACTGAAAAGATGATGGTGCATCTGGAATATTTTTATTGTTTTACCAATGTCTGGTACAAACAAGGAAGTAGTCAAGAGCGCACTTATCAAATGCCTTTGAAAATGAAGGGCATTTTCAAGTCAAAGGAAGCCTATGGCGATTCTCTGTCCTCCTGGTCATGGTTGTCCCAAAGGTGATTTTTCAAGAGGCAACTGGATTTTCTGGGTTTTCGTTGAGGACGTTTCGCTTCCCCACCATCTGGTCAGAGCTGAAGAAGCTTTTTGGATGAGAAACAAAACGTCTTTTTTTACCAGCCGAGGTGGCGCAGTGGTTAAATGCAGCACTGCAGGCTACTGCTAGATCAGCAGTTCAGCGGTTCAAATCTCACCAGCTCAGGGTTGACTCAGCCTTCCATCCTTCCGAGGTGGGTAAAATGAGGACCCAGATTGTTGGGGGCAATATGCTGACTCTCTGTAAACCGCTTAGAGAGGGCTGAAAGCCCTATGAAGCGGTATATAAGTCTACTGCTATTGCTATTGCTATTACCCAAAAAAAAAAAATGCAGAAAATCCATTTGCCTCTTGAATAAAGCACCTTTGGGACAAGTCAAAGGAAGGTTTGGTATTCTGCTAAGAGGAGAAAAATTATTTTGCTCTTTATGTTTCTTTGCTGTTGCTCTACTGCAGAGGTGTCAAGGCCCTCAAATACAAATAGAGACGAGGTGGCGCAGTGGTTAAATGCAGTACTGCAGGCCACTTCAGCTGACTGCTATCTGCAGTTCAGCGGTTCAAATCTCACCGGCTCAAGGTTGACTCAGCCTTTCATCCTTCCGAGGTGGGCAAAATGAGGACCCCGATTGTTGGGGGCGATATGCTGACTCTGTAAACCGCTTAGAGAGGGCTGAAAGCCCTATGAAGCGGTATATAAATCTAACTGCTATTGCTATTACTGAAGGACTTCTGCCAACGAAAATGGAGCTCGGGAGGGCTGTGCGTGGCTCTCCTGCACTCCGTTTTCGCTGGCAGAGGGCTGAAATTTGATGCCCCAGCCCCATCTGGGTCACCTCATGTGTCCCCTGACGTGTGTGATGCCAAGCTGGCCACGCCCACCACAGCCACGCCCACCCGGCTCCCTGAGGTCAAACGTAACCCTGATGCGGCCCTCAGTGAAATCGAGTTTGACAGCCCCGCTCTACTGAAGGCCGCCATACCAAAATGCTGGTCTTCAGGCACAGAGACGGCTCCGGGAGAGCATAATGGTGCTTTGCTTCCTTTAGCTGCTGCTGCATGAAGTGGCAATAACTCTCGGGGTTGTTCTCGGCCATGTCGTCCAGCATCGTCCACAGCTGAGATGCTTTGGTCAGCATTTCCTCGGAGCTGCAAAGAGCTTCCATAGTTGTCCCTTCACGGCGGAAAAGATGCTCCTGAAGAGGCCGTCGCAGGGGAAGCGAAACTATTTTCAATCCGAAGGTCTTCGGTGAGGCTGCAGGACCTCTCTTGCTGGTATTAAACCTAACTGGATAAAGACAAAAGCAGATGTCTTTTCAGGAGTTCTAACCGTTAAAGAGTTTCTTCTTCGTTGGCTTCTAACATCATAAATAGATAGATAGATAGATAGATAGATAGATAGATAGATAGATAGATAGATAGATAGATAGATACTTTATTTGTATGCCGCCCTTTTCCCTGAGGGGACTCAGGGGGGCTCACAATCCAGGGGGAGGGAGGACAAACAAGTTACAAACATAAAACAATACATCATTAAAAAGCACAACAGTCATACTATTCGAGTGGGGTTGAATAGTTTGGAGAACGGGCAAATGCCACCTCTGGCTGGCCCAAGTGGGGAGGGAATGGAGATTTTGCAGTATCCTTCCCCTGCCACACGCACAGAATCGGTAGTAACAACTTTTGAATGTCACCACTCTTAAAAACCCCAGCTGGATTGTACAGAAGTGGGATCTTTATTTTTGCCCCTGGCAAGAATGGCATGAAACGAAACACAAAACAGCGTGAAAGGCAGCAAATTGCGGGGAAAGTGATTCAGTCAGAGACACTTGACGTGCCTCCAAAGGGGCAGCGGTGGAGGGTCCCTGCTGAGGGTCTGGGGGCTGCCCTCATAGCGTATCTCCTTCCCATCCAGCCAAGATGCAAAGGGACAATTTGAGGGGGGGGGGGGAAGCTTCTAGGCCTTGGCAACTTTTAAGAGGGGAGGACTTCAACCCAGCCGGCTGGGGGGGATTCTGGGCGTTGAGGCCCACCCCTCTTAAAGCTGCCCAGGACGAGAAGCCCTCCTCCTCCTCCAGAGCCTTCAAAGGCTTCCCTTGGGCATCATTCGGGGCTCCAGGTCTGGTGCCCCCCCACTTGCTGGGGCTTTTGTGCAGCCCCTACGTCCTCCTGGCAGGGATGCGCCCGCGGGCCGCCTGTTGAAGACGGAAGGCACGACTGGATGGCCTTTTCGGGCCCCCTTTTCTCCGCCGGCCCCTGGGAGGCAAAGGGGGGGGGGCGTCCCTGCGTTCCCTCGCCCCAGCAGGATGGGGTTGCTCTCCCAGCGTCTCTCGGCCCTGGAGGCCAAGGCTCCCCAGCGGGGGGGGGGGACCACCAACCCCATCGTCCACAGCCGAAGGTGCGGCAGGCGCAACGAGCCCCACATTACCGGCGCGATAAACCCCGCCCCTTGGGCGCCGTTGCCAGGCGGCTGCCGGTCGCCATGGCAACCCCGGAAGCGGCCCGGCCGGAAGTGGCTCGGCGGTTTTCCGCCGGCCGGCTCCCTCGGCCGCGCTGGCGGGTTCCGGGCCTTGGCGAGCCACGGTGGCGGAGCGGAGCGAGGCGCGCTGCCGTCCCGGGTCCGGCGCGGAGGGCCAAGGAAGCGGCGGCGGCGGCTGCCACGCGAGGCCGGGGGCGGGGAGGCGGCCTCCCGTCCCCCCTCCGGTGGCTCTACCGCCAACCCCGCGAGGTAGGTCAGGGCCGAAGCCCCCGAGGCCGACTCCGTCCCCGGCGGCCCCGCCAGGCTGGAAGGGATTGGCCGCAACGCCGGGCATGGAGTCCCTCGGCTGGTCCTGATCGGCTTCCAGAGGATCCTCCGTCACCTTCCTCTTTCTTTCTTTCTTTCTTTTCTTTCTTTCTTTTCTTTTCTTTCTTTCTTTCTTTCTTTCTTTCTTCTTTCTTTCTTCTTTCCTTCCTTCCCCTCCCCCTTTCCTCTTTCTTTCTCTTCTCCTTTGTTTCTTTTCTCTTTCCTTCCCTTTCCTCTTCTTTTTTCCTTCAGGTCTCCTTCCTCTTCTCCTCTCCTTTCTTTCCTTTCCTTCTTTCTTCCCTCTCTCCATTCTTTCCTCCCTCACTTTCCACTTTTCTTCCTTCCTTCCGTTTTCTTCCCTCTCCTTCCTCTTCCCTCCCCCATTACTTCCTTTCCTCTCTCTCTTTCTTTTCTTCCTTCCTCCCCCTTCCTTTCCTTCTTCCCTCCTTCCTCTTTCTCCACTCCTTCTCACCCTTCTTTCCTTCCTCCCCGTCTCCTTTTTCCTTTCTTCCTTCTCCTGTCTCTTCCCTATTCCTTCCTTTCTTCTCTCTTCTTCCCTTCCTTCCCTTCCCCCTTTCCTTGCTTCCTTCCCTCTCCTCTTCTCCCTCTCCTTCTTCCTCTCTCACTTCCCACTTTCCTTCCTCCCTTCCCTTTTCTTCCTTTCCTTCTTCCCTCCCCTTCCTCTCCCCCCTTCTTTTCCTTGCTTCCTTCCCTCTCCTTTCTCTTTCCTTTTCCCCCCTTCCTCCTCTCTCTTCTTTTCTTCCTCCCTATCTCCTTTTTCCTTTCTTTTCTTCTCCTTTCTCTTCCCTATTCCTTCCTTCTCTCCTCTTTCGTTCCTTCCCCCTTTCCTTGCTTCCTTCCCTCTCCTCCTCCCTCTCCTTCTTCCTCTCTCACTTCCCACTTTCCTTTCCTCCCTTCCCTTTTCTTCCTTTCCTTCTTCCCTCTCCTTCCTCTCCCCCTTCTTTTCCTTGCTTCCTTCCCTCTCCTTCCTCTTCCTTTTCCCCATTCCTCCCTTCCTTCTCTCTCTCCTTTTCTTCCTCCCCGTCTCCTTTTTCCTTTCTTCCTTCTCCTTTCTCTTCCCTATTCCTTCCTTCTCTCCTCTTTCGTTCCTTCCCCTTTTCCTTGTTTCCTTCCCTCTCCTCCTCCCTCTCCTTCTTCCTCTCTCACTTCCACTTTCCTTCCTTCCTTCCAGGGCATTTCCTTCACCTCCTGCTGGTGCGGAAAAGATGTCCCGCGTCCCCTTGGGAAAAGTCCTTCTGCGGAATGTCATTCGCCACACAGACGCCCACAACAAGGTAAGGGGCCGGTTTCCTCCCCGTGGTCCCATAAGTGGAGCAGCCTGGCTTCTACCTTTCCTCACCTGCTTTTTTTTTCTTCTTTTGCCCACCTCAGATTCAGGAAGAGTCCGAAATGTGGAAGATACGGGAGATGGAGAAACAGAGCCAAGAGATACCCTGGGGCAGACACGAGAGGACTCTTCTGAACAGCTCCAGGTAAGATTTTAACAAAGCGACATCACTCGCAAACAGCTGGCAAATGCCCCGCTTCTTGCTTGGCCCTTCTCGTGCTTCCCTTGCGAGAGGGTTCACTCACGCTGACTTGGCTGCTCACTCTGTCCCTTAAACAGAAGCGAGTTGTGGCCATTTGAGCTCTCAGGTCTTCGTGAAGTAGGCCAGGCCAGGACTCCTGTTTCCCTAAAGACTCTAGCCCTTAGAAAACACTAGAGCTGTCTGTGGGTCGAAAGGTGGCAGTCCTGCCTTAGGGAAGAGTGCCAACTTTAGGGAGAAGATTTTTAGTTGGGCCAAAGTGGTCCCTTGGTTTATGCAGGATCACTTGTGGGTGGGGGTGGGGGGGGGAGGAAATAACGTAGTGCGTCTTGTTTCTGACTCCTGCCAGAGAAGCTTTCCCCACAAAGCTTACCAGGCCGTCTCCCGTGGTCTCTGCAGCAGTCGGATGCGTAGCGATGGCTTTGATGAGGACAGCCAACAGGCCACCGGGAGGACAAGGAATATGCCGGTTATGGCTGCTGTGAGCCTTGAAGATGACCTTCAACACACCCGGTACTGGAACAAGAAGCTCTACGAATGTGAAGCTAACATGCCGGACAGGTATTGTCACATAGGTGGGAGGTTCGCAATAATACTACTACTATTACAAATAATAATAATTATTATTGGCAGAACAAAGCACTGCATGGCCAATTTCTGGAAAAAATAAAAGATAAAAGTGGACAGTGAACAAACTTGGTTATGGTTAACAACAGGTACATTAAAGAAAGAAACAGAGTCACTAATCCTGGCTGCGCAAGAACAAGCTATCCGCACAAATGCCATTAAGGCCAAAATCGAAAAATCCTCTGATGATGGCCAAATGCAGACTTTGCAAAGAAGCTGATGAAAACTGTTGATCACCTCCTCAGCTGCTGTAAAAAAATCGCGCAGACTGATTATAATTGCGGCACAATTCAGTGGCACAAATGATCCATTGGAATTTGTGCAAAAATTATAATATTAAAACAGCAACAAACTGGTGGGAACATCAGCCTGAAAAAGTCACCGAAAATCAGATGGTCAAGATCTTGTGGGATTTCCGCATACAAACAGACAAAATACATAATACACCAGACCATCACACTGGTTGAGAAAAATAAGGTTACAATCATAGGGTCGACGAGAAGGAACATGAAAAAAAAATCGTGAAATACCAGGACTTAAAAATCGAAATTCAACAATTATGGCACAAACCAGCAGTGGTAATTCCAGTGGTAATTGGCACACTGGGTGCTATTCCAAAAGCACTGGAATTACATTTAAAACAGTTAAAAATTGACAAAATCACCATCAGTCAAATGCAAAAAGCCGCACTGCTTGGATCTGCACGCATATTACGAAAATACGTTACGACGTCCTACGCCCCTGGGTGGGTTCCTAGTAACCAATGCCAAATCCGGCGAACAACTGGCCGCTGTAATACAATTGTATAATAATAATGGGCCTCCCTTCTAGTGATTTTTCTGTATAAGTGGCTATATGTGATCTTCACATGCTTGTTCCTTTTTAATTTTTATATAGATGGGGTCACAGTGGCTACAAAGAGTTGTATCCAGAAGAATTTGATACAGACAGGTAAAGCCTTAAAATACCAAAATCCTAAATGGTTTCCTTTGGACGTTAAAATAGTCCAGACCTTAGATTTATGCCTTCCGTCTGCTCTTTTCTTACGTGGTGACTGTCAAAAACTTTTGCCTCTATACTAAATCTAATTTCCCCACTGCACTCTGGTGGAAAATTGTTAGTCCAAATATCCAGACACTGGTTTATGGTTTTGATTTTCCACTAATTTAAATTTCTGTGTAGAGCAGCATGTGAGTCCGTGGAAATTTCCTCTGCGCGCAAAGCTTTGCTGAATCTTCTCTTTGATTACTGGGACGGGGTAGAGAGACCTGAAATAAACCACCAAATGGCTTGATAAAAGTTTACTTCACCTCATTTTGTCTAATAGGGTCCCAGTTTTTAAAACCTGAGCCTGGGAGAAATGTCACTATGAAACGTTAATTGGGCTTAGACTTTGGCGGCAGTGGCGGGATCAGATGTTTGTTACTATCAGTTCTGTGGGTGTGGTGTGGTTTGGTGGGGGTGTCAGGGGAAGGTTACTGTAAAATCTCCATTCCCTCCTATCAGATGGGACTCGGGAGGCAGCGAATAGATGGGGGCGCGGCCAGCCAGAGGTGGTGTTTACCAGTTCTCCAAACTACTCAAAATTTCCGCTACCGGTTCTCCAGAAACTGGTCGAAACCTGCTGAATCCCACCTCTGATTTTCAGTTATGCTCAGCTAAAAAGATAGGAAAGGTTTTTTAAAAAACACAGTGTTGCTTTTGGCCAGTTTTTAAAAACTTTTTCAGACAAGGTGCCCAAACTGAAGCCCCCTCCTGCTTGTGGTTTTGCAGCGACCGGGAACCGAAGAACAAAACTCCGTGAATGGCAAAAGGAAATCTCAGTCGGGCAAGCCGAGTTCCGCGAAGCTGCACAAAAGGAAAAAGGCCAAAAAGTCACACAAGAAGAGCAGCAGAAAAGAAATCTCACAAGAAGAAAAAGAGAAGAAACGCCAGGAGTTCGCTGAGCACGGCGTGGCGGCAGCTTCTTCCCAGGAGTCCGAGTGTTCGGAGGGAGAGCCCCCCAAGAGGAAGAGGAAGCGCCACAAGAAAGCCAAGAAGGCCTCGGAGCAGCCTCCCGAGCCTCGTCCTCGATCCAGGCAGCGGCTCCAGCAAAAGCCAGCAGCTGCGCCTCCAGCCACTCTGGGGACAGTGGACTCAGGGGAGCCGGCCAGGAAGAGGCGGAAACGCCAGCTTCCCGTCCGAAAGAACAAGCGACCGGGAGCCGGAGAAGCGCAACAAGAGGAAGAACTGGAAAGTGGCGGCTGACGAGAACTCCGAGGACAGCTCGGAGGAGGATTAGAACCCAGCTCCAGGACACCCACACACACACCCCTGACCCAGCGCTGCTTGGAACAAACTCGGATTTGGTTCTGCTGGCAGGGGAAGGGGGCAATTTGAGTTTTCCATGGGCCAGAGAGAAAAACAAAGGCTTGGATTTCTTTTGCTGCCACGGATTCTAGCCGGACAGTCCCTCTGTCGTCGTCCCCCCCATCGGGATGGGCCTTCCCATGAAAAGTTCCGCTCTTGAAGTCGGCAGGAAGGCTGGATGGTTAGGTCTCCCCCTTTGCCTTTGAAAAATCACCTGTGGTTTAATTTTTGTTATTCGGGAAGACTTGCAGGCGGATTGCAATAAAAGGACGAGGGAGAGAGGTGAGGAAGTGTTCCTCGAGCAGGTAGGCAGGTTTTGCTCTCTGCTTTGAACATGCCCTCTCTATAGAGGTAAGTGGGAGCAGACTGGCTCGGAGTAAACCAAACAGACCCCCCCCCCCTGCAGCCTTCGTGGTCGACTTAAGTAGTCACCTCTTGAAGAAACGAGAGACCACCGCCTCTCCCTTACCTGGAAGAATGCAGGTCATCCTATCCATTCACTGCCATTGGGGGGCCAGATCGTGTTCTGGCTGGCCGTGCACGCTTCTTAAATTATCTCTTGCTGCCCAAATTAATTCCAGAGAAAATGCAGAGTCTCCAGGTTCTTGTAGCTGAATTAATAGGATGAGCAAGACGGGGAGGATCTATCTTGTGTGTGTGATACCGAATTAAGAGGCGGTTATGGGTGAGATTTCTTTCTCTTTTGGGGGGGGTAAAGCTCTTCATGGCTTTCTAATAATGCCGATTAAGTGGCTGTGGAAGGACATTCCAAGGATACAGCCCAAATCACATCTGCCCCTACCTCCCCAGAACTGCAGTTCTGCAAGAGGGACTGGGCACCCTGGCGGAGTTCAAAGCTTCCTTAACACACTGTTCTTCCTGAAATATGGGGAAGCCTTGGAAATCAACAAAGAAAGAGATTTACTAAATATGCCTTTACACACTGCGCAGGTTTGGTTGAAAACTGAAGGGCACTAACACAGAACAGTTCTCTATTGCTGGCCATCCCCAATTCCCTTCATAAAGTTTTGGAAAATACTCACTTCAACTCTGCCAGCTTGTATTAACACTCCCCCACCCCCCAATTTGTCTAGCATTAAAACGTCTGTGGAATGACCCTGTTCTAAAAGGTAGAATGATAAGCTGGGCTTTTTTTTCTGGTCCTTTGTGTACAGGGATATAAAAAGTATTTTGGAAATAACTGTTGCTACGAGAAGCGAAGCCATTGAAATTGTTTCTATGAAAAATCAAAAACTTATTTTTTTATACATACAAAAACACTGGCATGAGTTGATTTAAACGGTCTGCAGAAATAAAGTGTTGACTTTCAGCCAAAAAAAAGAGGCCCGCCTTTAACTGCATTCCTGATTTGTGTGTGGGGGAGCAAAGGTTCCTGGGTTACACTCAAAGGAAATGTGTCTGGTATAGGGGGAAAAGGAGACAAATCTAAATAAGGAGTTCCACAAGGGTGCATTTTTTCTATCTTTTTCAGAATTTAACTTTGACTTGTTATCTGATTGAAAACAGCAGGTGCCTCTGCACAGCTTTATAGGGTTAAAATGCTGTTTTGTAGCCTGCTGTGTGGATTTAGTATGTGTGGTTAATTGATGGTATATTTTACAAAGCCCAGACAACCAGATTTACTCACGAAACCATTCTCCATTTATGAAGGATTTCATTTGTACACACATACCTCATAGTGAATAAAATACATTTTTGATCGAACTCCCAATATTACTATAAGCTTGATCAGAATTAAATTATGTGCTAAAAGATAAAAGGAGAATAAATCACATTTTTTCTCGTTCTGATAAGACAGCAGATTCGAGCAGTCCAGTTGTTCTATGCACAACGTTATGGGACTGAATCTCCTTGTGCAGAACGGAAATGTTAGACTCCTTTAATTGGATGGTGAGTAACATCATCTGGATGCACTCACTCCTATTTCTCCTGCCAGGGCAGGAAAATAGTCCAGCATTGTAATAGTCCACTTGCTTGGAGTGGCCTGATTTAGTCCAGCATTTCTTCCACAAAGTCCCTTCCTTGCCAGTCGGGGAACCGAGGACCAGTTGGCAGCCAACAGGCTCTTCCTCAGGCTGACTCAGGAAGGGGGCCCGTGTCAGTGGCCCTTCTGCATGAGCTGCGCAAAGCGGTTGGTGACGGACAAGGTGGTGTCGATGAAGCGGTTGACGCAGTTGGCCAGGCAGGTCTCGGTGAGAGTCGAGCTTGGAGCCGGGCTTGTCCACGCACACTTCTCCAGCAGGCCTCCATGAAAGTGTGGACCTGGAAAGGGAGCCAAGAGAGGGAAGAAGGTGGGGCTTTTGGGGGGGGGGGGGCTCACCCTCCCCCTCTGATGTCAACCCTGAGACCTTCCCATCCCTCCCCACGAGGCCCTTTAAGTCTGCCTGTCCCTCAAGTCTCCCTCCGTCCATCTTGGCCCCAGCCCTCCTTGCCCCCCCCACCCCCCATTCTGACCCCCCAGCACCTCCTGCCCCTCCCCACTCTACCCCCCAGCACCTCCTGCCCCTCCCCCACTCGGACCCCCCAGCACCTCCTGCCCCTCCCCCACTCGACCCCCCATGCAACTCCTGCCCCTCCCCACTGACCCCCCACAGCACCTCCTGCCCCTCCCCACTCTGACCCTCCCAGCACCTCTGCCCCTCCCCACCTGACCCCACAGCACCTCCTGCCCCTCCCCCACTCTGACCCCCACAGCACCTCCTGCCCCTCCCCCACTGACCCCCCAGCACCTCCTGCCCCTCCCCCACTCGACCCCCCAGCACCTCCTGCCCCTCCCCCACTGACCCCCCAACACCTCCTGCCCCTCCCCCACTGACCCCCAGCACCTCCTGCCCCTCCCCCACTGCACCCCCAGCACCTCCGCCCCTCCCCCACTACTGACCCCCCCAGCACCTCCTGCCCCTCCCCCACTGACCCCCCCAGCACCTCCTGCCCCTCCCCCACTCTGACCCCCCAGCACCTCCTGCCCCTCCCCCACTGACCCCCAACACCTCCTGCCCCTCCCCACTGACCCCCCAGCACCTCCTGCCCTCCCCCACTCTGACCCCCCAGCACCTCCTGCCCCTCCCCCACTGACCCCCAACACCTCCTGCCCCTCCCCCACTCTGACCCCCCAGCACCTCCTGCCCCTCCCCCACTGACCCCCCCAGCACCTCCTGCCCCTCCCCCACTCTGACCCCCCCAGCACCTCCTGCCCCTCCCCCACTGACACCCCAACACCTCCTGCCCCTCCCCCACTGACCCCCCAGCACCTCCTGCCCCTCCCCCACTGACCCCCCCAGCACCCTCCTGCCCCTCCCCCACTCTGACCCCCCAGCACCTCCTGCCCCCTCCCCCACTGACCCCCCCAGCACCTCCTGCCCCTCCCCCACTCTGACCCCCCAGCACCTCCTGCCCCTCCCCCACTGACCCCCCCAGCACCTCCTGCCACTCCCCCACTCTGACCCCCCAGCACCTCCTGCCCCTCCCCCACTGACCCCCCAACACCTCCTGCCCCTCCCCCACTGACCCCCCCAGCACCTCCTGCCCCTCCCCCACTGACCCCCCCAGCACCTCTGCCCCTCCCCCACTCTGACCCCCCAGCACCTCCTGCCCCTCCCCCACTGACCCCCCCCAGCACCTCCTGCCCCTCCCCCACTCTGCACCCCCCAGCACCTCCTGCCCCCTCCCCACTGACCCCCCACCACCTCCTGCCCCTCCCCCACTGACCCCCCAGCACCTCCTGCCCCTCCCCCACTCTGACCCCCCAGCACCTCCTGCCCCTCCCCACTGACCCCAACACCTCCTGCCCCTCCCCCACTGACCCCCCAGCACCTCCCTGCCCCTCCCCCACTGACCCCCCCAGCACCTCCTGCCCCTCCCCCACTGACCCCCAGCACCTCCTGCCCTCCCCCACTGACCCCCCCAGCACCTCTGCCCCTCCCCCGCTGACCCCCCAGCACCTCCGCCCTCCCCCACTGACCCCCCAGCACACTCCTGCCCCTCCCCCCACTGACCCCCCCAGCACCTCCTGCCCCTCCCCCACTGACCCCCCAGCACCTCCCTGCCTCCTCCCCCACTGACCCCCCAGCACACTCCTGCCCCTCCCCCACGGACCCCCCCAGCACCTCCTGCCCCTCCCCCACTGACCCCCCAGCACCTCCCTGCCCCCTCCCCCACTGACCCCCCCAGCAACCTCCTAGCCCCCTCCACCAATTTCTGACGACACGGGACCTTCTGGCCCTACCCCGCCTGGGCCGTCCCTCCCGCAGAGGGACGAAGCGGGCGGGGGTCTCCTGCCGCGGAGGCACCGTGGACGCAACCTGGGCCGTGAGGCCGCGCCGCTGGCTCCTCGGCCGGAGCACCAGCCGCTGACAGCTCGGCACCTCGGCCTCTTGGCCCAGCTGCGGCCCCGCCCATGATGGGAGAAGGAGACGAGGAAAGACGCTGCCCAGGCCGGAAGAGTTCCCGCCTTCCCGCGCTTCCGCTTCCGGTTGTCCGGCCCGGTGCACTTGTGCGGAGGGGCAAGATGGCGGCGGTGGCGGCGCTGCGGCTGTGGCGGCCGGGCAGGGGGCGCGTCCGGCGGCCGGTGAGTGGGGGTCCGCCCGGGGCCTCCCTTCCCGCGGGGCCCGGACGCCCGGCAGAAGGGCCACCGGGGCCGCCGCTGCCTCTCCCCGCGTCCTTCCCTCCGCGGCTGGGAAGCGCAGCGTCGCCCTTGAAGCGGAGGGGAGGCCGGAGACACGCGCCGCACGTCTGAATGGCCGCAGGGGACGCGGCGCGTGCAGTGCGACCGCGGGTCGTGTCTTAAATTTAACCGCCCCCTTCCCCCTCCCCGCTTCCACACGGGGGAAGCCTCGTTGTGTCCCCTGGGCAGCTGCCTGGCCTCGGCCAGAGGGGGAGACGGACACGGATGCCCTTGGCTGGCCCAGAGGGACTGGCCTCGGTGCAGAAGCTCCCAGGGCAGACGCAGGTCATCAATCATAGTTGCAATCATTAGTCATATTAGATAAGAAGGGATAAATCATAAGGTACCAATAGGAGAAGACAGCAGGAAAGATTGCCAGGAATCTGCCTTTAGATTCTCTATCATATCTAGATATATCAATCATATATATATATACTATATATATTCAGCTGATAAGGAGGAGACCTGTGGCTTAATGGCTAAGACATTTGCCTAAGATGCAATATAGCACAGGTTCGAATCCCAGTAAGGGTATGGCTAGCTGATGAGAGCCAAATAGCTTGAAATAGATCTATACTAGTCTCCCTTTATTTATTTATCAGCATATATATATATATTATATATAATATATTATATATATATTATATATATATATATATATATATATATATATATATATATATTATATATATATACTATCATCTACCTACTTTATCTCTTATCCATCCATCTTTTGCAGAGACAGAAAGAAAGAGAAGGAAAGAAAAAGAGAGAAAGAAAGAGACAGACAGACAAAGAAAGAAAGAGACAGAAAGAGAGAAAGAGACACAGAAAGAAAGACAGTAAGAAAGAAAGACAGAGAGGAGACAGACGAAAGAGAGAGACAGAAAGAAAGAGACAGATTGAGAGAGAGAGAGCTAGAAAACAAAGAGAGACAGAAAGAGTGAAAGAAAAGACAGAGAGAGAGAGAGAGAGAGAGAGAAAATTCATCTCCCTCGTTTGGCTCTTCCTGGGGGCGTTTCAGGCAGCCGTTTTTGCCTAACTGAAGATGGGGGGGGGAGTATTTTTGGGAAGCCTTTATTGCCCTGTGTGCAATGATCTCTGTCAGACTCGATCATTGTTTTTCCAGCTCTTTTGCACAGGTTTCCTCTCTGCAAAGCGCGAGTACAAGATGGTAGGAATCCCACCCGTGTGATCCTGTTACAAAGTACATTGAGCCATAAACGGTTATCGCATGTGGCGCCCTACACATTTTGTGATAGCGTAGCACAGTGTGTGCCGGCCCAGCCCATTTCTTTTATGGTTTGGTGTGTTGTGCACACATAACCGGTGAGCTGTGATTAATTGGGCCTAAATATAGAAATATGGGCTTTGACATACTCCTGCAGTCTGGTGTGTTCAGATAATACAATACAATAGCAGAGTTGGAAGGGGCCTTGGAGGTCTTCTAGTCCAACCCTCTGCCTAGGCAAGAAGCCCTATACAGTTTCAGACAATGGATGTCCAACATCTTAAAGACTTCCAGTGTTACAGCATTCACAACTTCTGGAGGGAAGCTGTTCCACTGATTAATTGTTCTGTCAGGAACTTAGTTCTAAGTTGCTTCTCTCCTTGATTAGTTTCCACCCATTGCTTCTTGTTCTGCCCTCAGGTGCCTTGGAGAATAGTTTGATTCCCTCTTCTTTGTGGCAACCCCTGAGATATCGGAACACTGCTATCATGTCTCTCCTAGTCCTTTTTCATTAAACTAGACATACCCAGTTCCTGCAACCGTTCTTTGTATGTTTTAGTCTCCAGTCCCCTAATCCTCTTTGTTGCTCTTCTCTGCACTCTTTTAGAGTCTCAACATCTTTTTTTACATCGTGGTGACGAAAACTGGATGCCATATTCCAAGTGTGGCCTTACCAAGGCCTTATAAAGTGGTATTAACACTTCACGGGATCTTGATTCTCCCTCTGTTGATGCAGCCTAGAACTGTGTTGACTTTTTTGGCAGCTGCTGCACACAGCTGGCTCACATTTAAATGGTTGTCCACTAGGACTCCAAGATCCCTCTCAGAGTTACTACTATTGAGCAGGGTACCATCTATACTGTACCTGTGGCCACATTGGCAAACAAAGTCTTAGGAGCACTTTCCTATCATTTAACAATGTGTGAAGACTATGGGGTTGGAATGCTTCCAGAATCACTAAAAAAACTGAATATGACGGACATCCAGTTTTATCTTATTCATCTGGGTTGCTTTCCCCCATCAATTTATGGACTGCACACGTTTCACGTTCAAGTGATGATAGACAGGTGGGGTGGGTGGGTCCGTTTTTCTTCACCAAATAGTCCTGAGTGGGCTTACAGGGCTAACAAGGCTGCTTGATGCTTATGGAAGCCATGTTTCTATTTTAAAGTATGTTCAGTAGATAAGTGAGTTGCTGTTTCTTCACTGCATTAATGCTTGTTTTTACTTCTACACTTTACAGCTCTGACAAAGGGCTTTTTATTAAAAAAAAATTAAGCATTGTGATTGTGATTGATATAGTGTGGTATAAGCATTAGTGGGATCAGATCAAAATGGTCTTGGAATTGGAGTGATGGTCATACCTACAAATTTAATCATGTTACACGAAGGATGTGAACATGTGGAGTATTAGAGATTTAATGAAATTAGGCAAATTTTTATTGAGAGAGAAATTGATAAATGTAATTTATAAATACCTACTAGATATAAAATGGAATGAAGAACAAGTCAAAAGAGACAATAGTGGTATGGGCCAAAAATTTTTGGGTATAACATTGAATTGGAAAAATGGCAAAAACTGGGAAAGAAATAGGAAATTAAGGCTGGCCATTTCATACAAGGAGAATTTATACAAAATGTTTATAGATGGTCTCTTCCTCTGGCAAGGTTAGCTAAAAGGTTTAGCAACTTATCCCCAAAATGCTGGAAATCCAATCAAGTACCAGGCACATATTACCACATGTGGTGGACATATAAAAAAGCAAAGGAATTTTGGCGACGGATTCAGATGTGGTTAAAAGAAATGGTTGGACAAAGATTAGAATTTAAACCAGAATTATTTTATTAGGAATTATAACAGAGAGTTACAATAAAGGATCAGCATATTTAATACTATTTTATAACAGCAGTGAGAATGGTGTATGCCCAACAATGGAAATGTGAAAATATACCTTTAGAGAGTAATAAAGTATGGATTGTGCAGAATCGGTTAGATTGATGTTAGAATTAAAGAAAAGGAGAGACAGGATATCACAATATGTGGAATAGATTTTATCAGTGGCTGGAACTGAGAGGGAGAAGTTGGAACAGGAAATAAGCAGGATTTGTAGATCAGAAATGTGTTGTAAGATGCGCAAAAATAAATGAGTATATTGGGTAGAATAATTGTATATAATTAGTAATGTATGATGAGTATATATGATATTTGTTCTGTATTATAGTGTGCATGGCAGAGATAATGCCAGAATGGTTGCACTGTGTCCGATATTTTAATATGGAAATGTTTTTTTTTAAAGATGAATATGGTCTTGTTTATAAAATGAGATGCATCTCTTCTGCCCACAGTTGTGCTGAACAAGTATCTCTTGGCTCGGCCAGTGGCTGCTTTGACTAGACCGATTGAGGACTGTCATCATCACCATCGTCATGAGATATGCAACTTCCACACATCTCCCAGCAGTTTGGGTAGGTCTCCCTTTAGTTCCCCTTTTGTGCGTCTGCTTCGTGTGTCATGCTTAGTCTCATGATTCATTGACCCCTGACTCAGAGGGGGGAAAAGAGGAACTTTCTAAGCAGCTTCACTGTTCTTTTCTGAACAATATCCCTGGAGGTTATGGATTCCATTGATTCAATGAAAAAAATCACAATTTACCATTCTTTGTGGTGAAAAGGATTCGTGTTCATGTTTGAGACATGGTTGTGTTCAATTGAAAAATTCAATTTTGCTTCTTGGGGTATTACAAGGTTGTAACAAGCTAGAACAAGGGAATACACAACTCTCACCAGGGAGACACAGCTCTCTCTCTCTCTCTTGTGATGTAATTGTTTAATAATTGGACAAGGAATTATATAGTTTGTCCAATTCTCGTTTACTCTGGGTGGCTCGCAACAGTCAAAAGTATAATAAAACCAGTAAAGTTTCTTTAAACAAAGAAAAGCAGACAAGTTTTAGCTTGCCCAATAGCAATAGCAATAGCAATAGCAGTAGACTTATATACCGCTTCATAGGCCTTTCAGGCCTCTCTAAGCGGTTTACAGAGAGTCAGCATATTGCCCCCAACAATCTGGGTCCTCATTTTACCCACCTCGGAAGGATGGAAGGCTGAGTCAACCCTGAGCCGAAGAGATTAGAACCGCTGACCTGCTGATCTAGCAGTAGCCTGCAGTGCTGCATTTAACCACTGCGCCACCTTGGCTCTTGCCCAAGACTGGGTTCAAAAGGGGAGTGGGAACCATCTAATCTGGGGGGAAGATTGTTCCAGAGATTTAAGTCTAGCAGTGCATTGGCTCATATTATCGATGGAAATCTCAAACGTTACTTTCTTTTACTGTAAAGAAATAAAATAGCAAATTTCTACCTCATGACCGTGGAAATAGGTTTGGGCCCATACAGGCTGTGTGGGCAAAAGCTTTGATATTCAGAAGGCTGCCCGCTCCTCTTTTCTGAGCTCCAATTAGGGTCCTTTACTAAAACCTAGGCCCTAGAGCAGAGGCTCAATTCAAGGCCTGTGGGACACATCGGCCTGCTGAGTGCTTACAACTGGCCCAAGGGGCTGGCCTGGAAAAGGACCGGCCTGCGGCGCCTCTGGCAGCCAAAACGGATCCTTAGGGACCGGCTAGTGGGGTGGGTGGGACGAATGCCTCCTGCAGTACTCTGTTGGCCAAAATGGGGCAGCGGGGGTTGCACGAGGCCCCTCATGCTCTGTTTTGGCTGGCAGGGTGCTTCAGGAGGCATCCATCCCATCTACCCCCCCCCCCACCCCCTGGCTGGCCCACGGAGGAGAACTACAATGTTGATCCGGCCCTCAAAGAAATCCAGTTTGACACCTGTACCCTAGAGCAGTGTTTCTCAACCTTGGCAACTTGAAGATGTCCGGACTTTAACTCCCAGAATTCCCCAGCCAGCGAATGCTGGCTGGGGAATTCTGGGAGTTGAAGTCCAGACATCTTCAAGTTGCCAAGGTTGGGAAACACTGCCCTAGAGAGTCCCTCTTGCTTGTTCAGTTATGCTTCTGCCAGCTTCCTGCAACTTCAAACAAGATACAGGTTGTTCTCAAGGTCCAACAGGTCGCTTAGCGACTTTTCAAAGTCACGACTGACTGAAAAGAGGGACTGACGATCCAGATTCGAAGTTCTGACAAAGGTCTGACATGTTTTTTTTCCGTGTCCCTTTTGAAGGAGGGGGGAGGGGAGCTTCTTAATACGCTGCATAATATCATCAGTTTTATTTGCTGTGGTTCAAGATGACCCTGAGCGGCTTCCTGCAGGATAAAACATGTGCCTTCCACCCCCCCCCCCACTTTTCGAGTGTTTGCTCCTAGCTCTCAAGCCAGCCGTTTCTTGGGCATTAAAATGCTGCATCTGTCCGCAGCTGGCTCAAAGGCCGCCTCTGAGAACCGGGTCGTCCTCAGTAGAGGAAAATATGTAAATGCAACAAAGGTTAGATTGGAGGGAGGGAGGGGTAGTAGGAAAGACAGGACGGAGAGGAACAGGAAAAAGGGAAAGGCGAAGAAGGGGGGAAGGTTAAAAAGGAGGAAGAGAAAAGAGAGAAGGGAAGGGAGAGGTGGAAAGAAGGAAGGAGAGAAGAAAGTGGGATAGGAAGGAGGGGGGAAGAAGGCAGGGAAGCAAGGAGGGAAAGAGGGAGGGAAGGAAGGGAGAAGGAGAGTAGATAGGAAGGAGGAAAGGAGGGAGGGAAGATATGAGAGAAGGAGGAGGGAGAGAGAGGAAAGGGAAGGGAGAAAGGAGGAAGGAAAAGAAAGGAGGAGGGGGGGAGGAAAGGAGAAAGGGGGGAAAAAAAGAAAAAGGAAAAAGAAAGAAAGGAGAGAAGGAAGGAGAGAAGAAGGGAGGGAGGAAGGGGAGTGGGAAGAAGAA
This sequence comes from Thamnophis elegans, assembly GCF_009769535.1. Classification (NCBI taxonomy): domain Eukaryota; kingdom Metazoa; phylum Chordata; class Lepidosauria; order Squamata; family Natricidae; genus Thamnophis; species Thamnophis elegans. Next base: position 48,080,084 of record NC_045553.1, read on the forward strand.
ACAAGGGAAGGAAAGAGGGAGGGAGGGAAGAAGATACCTAACCTTTGATGTCTATAATGATTTTGATATTATGGGAATGTCTTGAAACGCAGTCAAATGTAAAGCGAAACTGTGGATGTTGTATTGTCTTTTACCAGTTATTGGTTGTTGTATTTTTCTTTTACTAATAAAAATACTTTATTAAAAAAAAAAAAATGCTGCATCTGTCCGCAGCTGGCTCAAAGGCCGCCTCTCTCCATTGGACCGGCGAGCGAGCAGTCAGCGTCCTCCTGCTTGGACTGCTGCCAGCGGCCTATCTGTATCCTGGGACAGCCGTGGATTACTCTCTGGCAGCAACCCTCACATCCACGGGCACTGGTAAGTCCGCGCCACCCAAATTTGAAAACACAAAACCCTGATTTAAAAAAAAAAATAGTGGATAAGACTGGAAAGGTTGTTTTGTTCATACTTCTGTTTAACGAAACTTCAGTAAGCCAAACACATTATTGTCTGTGCTTGTAATTATTTTCCCTTCTGCCCTACGAAACATTTCTGCCCAGTAACCTCTTGCGGCAGACAGCAAGGGCTGTGCCCGAGGAATTTGGGCACAGCCCAATTGGGAATTTCCTCCTCTGGGTAAAAGATTAGATTAGATTAGATTAGATTAGAAGGTTTATTTATATGCCGCCCTTTTCCCTGGGGGGACTCAGGGCGGCTCACAATCCAAAGGAAGGGGGGAAAACAGACTTTTACATATAAGACAATACATGATTAAAACACAACATTGTGTGCATTGTATGCACAAAATGTGTATGCAGGGGGAGAAAAAAAATCTCCCAGGGCAGCCTCTTTTGGGTCCATTCAGGCTGCTCCCTGCCCCCCGAAAGCAGTGGGTAAGAATCCAGGCCTTGTAAACAGGAGTTGTTAAGAAGAAAATCTCACTGCCCAGCCCTTCCCCAGGAGGGCTGTTGAAGTAACACTCCGTCCTGTGCTAAGCGGGTTCCTGGAAAGGAGGATGTCCTCTTTTGTGGCGAGTAAGAAACTTTTCCTCTTCTTAGGAAGTGGAAAATGACTCAGTTGACCTGTTGCCAATGTTTTGAGGCCTGAGCCTGCCAAAAATGGGCAAAGGGCTTCAAAAACAAGTGGATTTATCTTTCTGCTCCCCCCCCACCCCTTTGTGGGTTTTTCTCCCTCGTTTCTGGAAAGCTCTTCTTTCTTTTGCAAAAGTTCCCACCCTTGAGCAGGAAAAACCTTTTCCCCTACCCAGAAAAAACAGTTTTTCTTTGGCTCCCTTCCGTGCTTTTAATTTCCTTCTGCATTGGAAGAGGGTGGCCTTTGGTGTCCTCACGGCAGACGGTTCATCCGAGAACTTGGAGGCGGAGGGTGTCTTGCGGGCCAACAGAATTTGACTCACAGGAGGCTCAGGGCAGGCAACCCAACCACTTTACTCCTTACTCCGAGCATTTTTAACATTCATATGGAGCGAAAAAGACTGTATCATGGCCTGTCCTTTGGGAGAACCAAGAAAACACCGGGCTCCATTTTCTGACTCTTATCAACCCCCCCCCCTCTTCAGTCATTTTCTCAAGGTTAAATGTGACCGGTTTGTCCAATATCCCTTCATAGGGCTTGGGTTTCTAGTCCCTGGTCTTCATCCTTGTGGCACTTCTCAGCATTCCTTCTCCTTTTGCCAGGATCCTCTTTAGAGAGCGAAAGAAGAGAAGAGGACACAATTCCTGGGATGCGATTTAAGGACGATCCCCTCCTGGGATTTAGAAACAGTCTCTGTGCTGATGCAATCCCAGATATGACTTTCTTGTAGCTGCATCACGCTGTTCCCTGGATTTCTGTTGCATAATTTCCTTCCCTTTCTCCATTGACTGGCATTACATTTCATCATTGTTTATATTCATACTGTCTGTTGTTATAGCTGGGAAAATCCCAGCTCTTCCTTCAGCAAAGGGTTTTTCCCCCCCGTCCTTGCACTAATATTTCATATATTTGGTATTTTCACTTATTTAAATTTATTTGCTGACCAACAATCTTGTTCCCCCTTCTAACTAATATTTGCATGTTGCTTGTTAAGCCACCTGGGTGACTTTGAGCCAGTTCTCCCTCCCCCATTTCCCCATACACACTCACACACCCCTGCCTAACCCAAAATAGTGAATTCTTACAGCCCCAAACAACCCCACATCTGGAGGGTTATCTCTCTTTTTGGAGCCAGCTTAAAGCCTCTGAGATTGGGCGAGCCATTCTCCAGGGGCTTCATATGAACCTTTCAGCCCTCTGTGGAAGCAGTAAACCAAAATCAAACGAAACAAACCTTTGGGGAAGTGGGAATACATTCTTCCACATTGTGGTTTCTGGCTGCCCGCTGAGTAATCTGCAAAGTGACCGGATTCTAACTCGACTCAGCGCGGTTTGAAAAGCTTTGGAAGGATTTGAACGTGTCGTTCAGCCCGCTTCCTGTTTGTTCCTTTCTCTCCCTTCCCTGCAGGGGCCTGGGGCAATTTCTAACTGACTATGTCCACGGAAAGACCCCCATCAAGCTGGCCAACACTGGCCTCTATCTGCTTTCGGCAGTCACCTTTGCCGGACTCTGCTACTTCAACTACCACGACGTGGGCATCTGCAAGGCTGTGGCGATGCTGTGGAGCCTCTGATGCCAGCCCACAGAGCCCAGCGACGGTTCTCTGCTGCTTTACATGATTGAGTCTTTTGAGGGTGGGCGAGGGAGCAACCAAGAGCATGCTCTGCGTGCAGCAGGACGGCTGGCGGGAAACCCCCGTGGCCACATTCATGGCTGTTGCCGTTCAGAAGACTAAGGGCGAGAATTAGATCTGAACCAAGCTAGAATCAGGGCAAAAGCTTCATATTATGTTGGGAGCTTCTGCAGACGGGAGGCCCTTCCCCTCTCTAGCCGCAGGCTGAGCTCAGCATCATTTCACGTTGATATCCCGCCTCGATTTTCTGGCTGTCTTGTTGCAATGAATGAAGCATGTACGTGGCGTCTTGCGCAAAGCAAAAGGGAAATCTAAACTGTGTACAATAAAGGATTTTTGAAATCCACAGCTGAGTGAGTCTGAAATCCAGGGTTTACCCATTCCGTGATCTCTGGAGGAGTCGGGTTTGTGGGGCAGAATTTTAAAAGCTGCACTTCATTTTGATGATTGAGCAGAGTTGGGGGGAGGTCGGGGGGGGGGGAAGTACATCCTTCATTTAAATGTATCGTCTCACATGGTTAAAAAAAGAAAGAAAAGTTTTGGATATATTCATACCCTTCTCTCCCAAACTAACAATTCAAAAATATGCCTTGATGTTTTAAACGGGTTTTTAAAAAGTGCAGAACTTAGGTGGGAGGTTTGGAAAAACCCACCATGTTTAGACATATCCTGGCACAGCAAGAATGAAAGTTCCTATTAAAAAAATTCTGATGGTGGTTTAACTGGAACATTACAGCTCATTTTGCTCCCTTATCAGCGTGGAGATAAAATGCCCCAAATAGAAATCATGCATGCATTTGGGTCACAAAGCCAGGTCAGCTTCTGCACATCCTTCATGAGGTTGAATTTAGCATAGGCTGGGTACCCGATACAGAGCTTAGAAACAGTGCCTTTTCCATCATAAGATCTAGAAACTTGCTTTAGAAATAAACAGATTTCCAGAATCTGCCAATATGGCTGTCCTGTTCTGAGGTTCACCCTTCTCTTTTCTCTTGCGTTCTGATTTCTCCCCCCGCCCCCCCCCAAAAAAAATTGTTGGGTTGTCGTCTTGACGCTGAGATTGCAACTGGATTGTCATTTTGCTCCAGACCAAACAAGAAAGAGTTTAGAAAGAGTTTGTGATGTTGACCTTGGCCCTTTTTGGGGGGTGGGGGGAGAGAGCCTATCTTTTTCTTAGTCATTTTTAGAAGTATTTACACCCTCTTTTCTTTTGGTACCCTTCTTTTGTATGGACCAATTTTCTGATTGCAATGTGGGAATTTTCCTGAGTTTTTGTATTTATGTATTTTTTTATTTATAATGCGCTAAAAGAATATGAATAAAGCAAAAAATAGTTATTAATAAACATATGCACACCTAGAATCGGTTATCAACATGATATACCCAGGACATATTTTTTTTTAAAAAATGGGAAACCGGAACTTCCCAATTCATAAATCTGTGTTCGTTTGCCAGTTAACAAACGCAGGTAATCCTTGACTTTCGATCACATTTGGAACCAAAAATTCTATTGCTAAACAAAGCAGTTATTAAATTGAGTTGCTCCTGATTTACGACCTACAAAAATACTTAAAATATAACAATAACAAAACAACTTTTTCTTTCTTGGGTTTCCTTGTCAGAGTGATGAGTGGTGGAGCTTGGTGGATTCATCCACTTCATCTGGCAGTTCTACCTTCTTGACCACCAGTACAGTCCTATGGTTAACTTCAGTATCCTCAAGGGCCAGGAAATAGCCACGTTCCAGAGCAGATTCGAACTTGTAAAATTGCCGGCTGCCAGCCGAAAACTGTGTTTTGATGAAGATGATGTTACTGGTGTCTCCTTCGATCCGTGTGGGAATCATCCCTGCCTGAAATGCAGAACAAACGACCCTGAAAGGGATTCCCAGCATGGCAGGGGGCTTGAAAAGAGAAAGACCACTAGCCAGAATTCATGATGCCTCCCCCCCCCCGCCTGCCCAGCAAAAGGTCTCAAAGGGAGCCCAGGATTGGGCTAAAGAGCTGGTTAGGTGCGGCAGTTGTCGGATGGGGGAGAGGCTGCTTTCTCTTTAAACCAATTCTGCACTTTTGTTCATTTAGTTCTGCCGCAAAGGAGCCTCTTCAAAAGGGCCACTGGGCTCCGTTTCTTCCTTGGAAGTTTCGTTTTGCATCCAAGGAGCTTCTTCAGTTCAGTTCTGAAGAAGCTTTTTGAATGAGAAGTGAAACTCCCTGCAAGGGAAAAACAGAAGTCCAGAAGGCCTTTGGAAAAAGTCTGCTTTTGGGGCAACCGGGACCTAGGTTCAGGATGCCTAACCTTTTTGGTGCCGAGTGCCCAAAGCATGTGTGCGTGTGAAAGGGCACGCATGTGCAATCCAAAAATGCAATGCAAGCACCCCCCGCGCATACGCGTACACACAGGTTCCACCACAAAACCGCGGTAGACTAAAGCGCGTGTGACTAAAGCGAGGTGACAAAACCGCACCGTCAAAACCGCACGACAACAGCGCCCCGACAACAGCGCGCTGACAGAAGCGCGCTGTAATATAACCCTAAAAATAACCCTAAACCTACCCTAAACCTAACCCAAAACCTAACCCTAAACCTTACCTTAAATAAATCGCGCTTCTGTCGGAGCGCTGTTGTGGGCGCGCTGTTGTGGGCGCGCTTTTGACATCGCGGTTTTAGCGCCGCGGTGTTGTCGGCGCGCTTTAGTCTACCGCGGTTATGTCGTGCCACGATACACACATACCCCTGTGCATGCGGGGGGGGGGGCTCGCCCATTTTTGGCTTCCAGGTTGGTGCAGGCGGACTTCCAGGCACAAAATGGGGTCGGCGCATGCTTGTGAACCCCCAAAATGCAATGTGAGTGTCCCCCAGCATGTGCCCCGCCCCCTGTGCATGTGCGTGCACCCCTTCCCCGCTTGCACCCTGCGCATGTGCAGCAGAGCCGGAGCCCAGCTGTCTGGTGGAAGGCATGCGCACATGCGCGGTGGAGCTGAGCTGCGGTGACAGCTGGTGTGCCTGCAGAGAGGATCCTGCGTGCCACAGGTTCGCCATCCTGGACTTAGATGATGAGAATCTCCATAGACACTGAATTTAGTTTTGTCTTAAACCCCATCCACACCACCAATTTGGGTCTTCTATACTCCTAGTGGGTGTGTGGACAATTAATTGGGAGTCAGCCAATATCCAATAATGCCCCGTAGTAATAGGGCTATTATTACTGTGAAGTCCACTGACTCCACCACCACTAACCAAGATCGGCACTTTATTTGCAGATATTGTTTGTTTAGGTAATCCAGAGTTCACACGGAGGAGGACTCTTTAAAGTAATGAACATGAACCTCTGAATCAGTCTTAATAAACATGAAGAATATCCTTGGATAAGATTTAAGTCTATTTAATTCTTTTTAAACTTGGGTTTTGCAGATGCAGCCAAGCTATCGGAGAACTTTTTAAGAACTTTAAAAGTTCTCTTTTTCTTATAGCAAGGACTAGCCAGCTTCAGGAAGCAGAGCCGACAATAATTACACCAACCATCCAGATAAGGAATAGCTAAGGTCACAGTCTTCCCAACTTAACAATAAACAACAAAAACCAGTCAATTAACCTCTCAGCCCAACACCAATTGACAAGAGCGCACCTTAAAATTCACCCTCATTTTGTTTTCCCTTTTCTCCACAAACATGTGGTAAGTCTTGCCGTTAAATTGCACGGTGAAGGCCACGGACAGGCCCTTTGGCTTGGTGTCTTGGTAACTGTGGATGTCAAATTTGATTCCTGATACTGCAGGTAAAAGAACAAGAGGTTAGAATAAAGTAATAATTAGAATGGAATGGAATTCTGAGTAGAATAGAATATAACAGAATTAAATAGAATAAAATAGAAAGAATAGAAGGGTAGGGAAGAATAGAACAGAATGTGGAATAAAATAGAATAGAATAGAATGTGGAATAAAATGTGGATTAGAATAGAATGTGGAATAGAGGAGAATAGAATAGAATGTGGAATAGAGAATAGAACAGAATAGAATAATAAATTTATTGTTACTTTGTACACTAATCGGTGTACATTAAAATGAAATTTCATTGCGTACAGCTCTCAAAGGGTCATCACCTCCAATACAAGCTATGTAACCATGACAAAATAAGTAAGTAAATAAATGCAAAATTATGCATGCACCCACATATATTATGACAGAGAGAAGCAACACAGTCTAGTTCAGTTGTATACATGCACATGGCGAGAAATAGGAATCTTGTGAGTTTACCAGACAGATGGCACCGGGAACAAAGCGGTTACAGAATGTAGTAATCCTGCTAGAAATAGAAAGATTGGATTTCTTCTCGTGAGGGTACCACAGCAGATAAAATAACCTCAAACTTGGCTTATCACGTTTTCCTATGATTGTTTGTATGGAAGGTTTCTTAGTCCAAAAATTACTCAATTCATGCATCAGGCAATTCTAAAAGCTTGGTGCAGTTTTTTTTTTTTAAAACCCATTTGACTAGAAGGAGAGGGCTTGTTAAGACTTGCCATAAATGATCTGCAAATTACTGGAAGAAGGCAACTCATAAGATTTTTTGGCTCATTTAAATATTTTTCTGACCTTTGAGAACTGCCTTGTCAATATGAGGAAACGGGAACCCTGCCTGTTCTGATAATAAACTCTTATGACACATAACAAACAACTTTCTAATGTAATTAATTATCTGCATCGCTTTTACAAAGCTATTTTCAGTCCTGATTGCAGTGAGTGATCTGCAACCTGCTTCTCCTCAAGTTCTTATCCTGGTGCATGAAATAGGAGGGGAAAAAATGAAAACGGAGCGAGACCCTTTTAATCTGTTCAGACATTCAAAGGTGCAAAACAACTACTGTACCGTTCTGAATTTCCTGGTCTGTTCTGCGTTCAAATACTGCAGGGTAGTCTTCTTCAGGTGACCGTACTATGAGGACATGGTGATTAGGACTTCGGAAGATTTGGGCGGATTCACATTTTCCTGACTTATTCCAGCTATCTGTTTCTAAAACTTAGAAGAAGATGATAAATATGATGTCACAACAGGGAGTACATTATCTCTTCTGGAATGTATTTGCGTACTAATTTTCAAAATATAAAAAATTATACCGTATATATAACAATATCACTTAGACTTAGATACCGCTTCACAGTGCTTTACAGCCATCTCTAAACGTTTTAGAGTTAGCATCTTGCCCCCAATATGTAATGTATATTACAACACACACACACACACACACACCACACACACACACACAGAGAAAGAAAGAGAGAGAGAGCATAATTCATTTATATTCGAAAGAACTATATTTTAAACAGGCAAAAATGCAGAGGAGGAGGAAACCAAATATCCTTTCTGTCTTCGCCCATAATTTGGTGACCTAATATTTTCTTTCATTTCAGTGAGTCTGTAATTTTTTTATAGTGAAGCATTTTTTTTTATAGAGAAATGTCTTTGCAGTTCATGAACTTAACTTAAAAGATGTCCATTCAGTAAAACCATAATAGAAGCAAGCACGTAAAGTAAAAATATTGTTTGGATGTTTGTTGTTTGTTTGTTTATTATATTTATATGCGCCCTTTTCCCCCGAAGGGGACTCAGGGCGGCTCACAACTCAAACCAGGGAAGGGGGATACAGACAAAAGATTAAAAAACGACACATAACAATGCATAATTTAAAACACACAACAGTCATACCATTCGAGAGGGGGGGGGCAACAGCTCTTTAGCCCCAGGCCTGTCGGAACAGCCAGGTTTTAAGGGCTTTGCGGAAGGCCTGGAGGGTGGTGAGGGTTCGAATCTCCACGGGGAGTTCGTTCCAGAGGGTCGGGGCAGCCACAGAGAAGGCTCTCCTCCGGGTAGTCGCCAGTCGGCATTGGCCGGCGGATGGAATTCGGAGGAGGCCTAATCTGTGGGATCTAATCGGTCTAGTGGATGTACAGACTGGCATAGAGTCGGCTTGTCCTTCGTCCGTTTCTAATCATTTATCTTGATTTTTAAGCACCCTGATGCTCAGGTGGATTAGTGAAATGTGATTTAAGAGTTGCGGACTTCAACCCTGCCTGGGGAATTCTGGGAATGGAAGTCCGCAAGTCTTAAAAGTAGCCAAGTTTGCAGATGCCCCTGCTATAAACGCTCCCTTATGAAAGCAATTAGAAAGAAAAGTGGCCCATTTAAAAAAAAAACCCAAAGCCAGCATTTCAGGTTCAGAGATGTGCTTGCACTGCTACCTTGTTCTTCGTTTCATCAGCAGGAAAGAGGGAGGCAAAGAGGGAGAAAGAAAATATGAAATCATTATCTAAATTTAGGCAGAGGGTCATCCTGCCCTCCCATTCTCTGCCCAGACTAAAATGGGATCCCCAGCTGTAGGATTCCTTCTTTCTTTCCTTCCTTCCTCAGTGCCAGCTGCTCAGGCTCTAGAAAAACCCTCCCCTGGAGTTGTGATTGCAGAAGGTGGTGCCCACAGAGCTTCCTCATTCCAGGGCAGCAACAAGCTCAGCGGGGGTGGGTGGGTGGGTGGGGGGGTTATTCGCCACTTCCCCCCTGGCAGGATGGAAGGGCTCTCGCAGGGCAGCCTGGTCGAGCCTCCCCCAGCGAAAAGCCTCCCAAGACTTACCTTCGAAATAGAGATTGCCTTGGTCCAAACCCACCGGCAGCATCTGGATCATCTCGCTGCACATCTCTGCCCTCTGGGGAGGAAGGAGGAGATTTTAATCACTTTGAGTTACTTAATTTGAATTTAATGGGATTCCTTGGCGCAGGAGGGGGGGGGCAGAAGGGCAAGCTTCCCTGCTCAGCCGCGGGGCCAGTTTTGCCACCTCCAGGCTTGGCATCCCGCCTTCCTCCCAGCTTCGGCCGCCTGCCCAGAGGATGCTGGAAAACCGGTTCCCCGGGCAGGGTTGGCAGGGAGCGCCGCTGCCTCCTTCCAGCGGGTCCGACGATGCTTCCCGGGCTCCCCGCGCCCACCCGCCGGAGACCCTCGCCGGGCTGCCTGGGAGGAGCGCCCGGGCTGCTAGGGGGTCGAGAGTGGCCGAGGGCGCCCCGCTGCCTGCCCGGGGATGGGTGGGCGCCGCAGACCCCCGCCCCGCGGCCCCTCCGCCCGCCAGCCCAGGAACCCACCTGCCTGCGCGGCGCCCGGAGCTCGGAGTGGGGCCGGCGAGCAGGGAGGCAGCGGGAAGCACGGGCGCCCCGCCTCTGCCCGGCCCCGAAGGGCGACCCGCCCCAGAGGAGGAGGCGGCGGCGGCGGCCCGCGCCGGACTCTCCCTCCGCCTGGGATGCTCGGCAGGTGCGCAACTTGGGCACTGGCGCCTCCTCGGGGCACACGGGGCTCTGCCGGTGCTCCCTGGGCCGAAGGTCGGGTGGCAAGTCGGGGCAGCGCCCAGAGTCGCTTCTGCGCTCCGGGAAACACTCAGCCCAAAAGAAGCGGGAGCCCCCGGGGGAGGGGATGAGGGGGTCCTTGCTTTTAAGGGGAAAAATAGGCAGCCCCATCGGAAGCAGCGAGAGGGAGACGGGCAGGGAGGGAGAGCGGAGGAGGGGGAGAGAGAAAGGGAGGGAGGGGGAGGCAGAGAGAGAGGGAGGGAGACAGACAGAGGGATGGAGGGGGAGAGGAGAGAGAGAGAGAAATTAGGAGGAGGAGGGAAAGGAAAAGCGAAGCGCACAGCGCAGCCCCTGCGCCAAAAGAACAAAGCAGCTGAGCTGGACCCCCCCTCTGCCCCTTCTCTTGTAGAACCGTGCACCCATTCCCCGAGGTGTGTGTGTGTGTGGGAGGGGGGACACAGCAGAGGGACCCTGGAAACCCAGCCGGAGGGAACCACCCAGGAATGCCTTGCAGGGAACTTCGTGCACAGAAGGGGCTTCCTCCTGCTTGGGCTAGTTCCTCCACCTGGGAGGGGGTTGTGGAACCAAGGGAGGTGCGACCACCAACCCAGGATGGCAGGAGGCGCTGCTGGGCTCCTTCCTTGCAGGGAGGAGGGGGGGGGAAGGGAAGCAGGTTGGGCTGGTACTGGGGCCGTCGAGAGGCTTGATTCTATAGCCCGGGATGGGTGGGGATGTCCAACCTTGGCATCTTTAAGACTTGTGTACCTCGGCTCCCAGAATTTCCCCTGCTTATGTGGACGGTCTTTTTTTTCTTTAAGACAGTATTTGGTTTTCTATTTGTTGGAAGGCTTGGGTATCTCTGAATGCATGGGTGGATTAGAACTGAGCCTGCTTAAAGCCTCCTGCGTACTACGCTTTCTAAATCAGAAAATGTGCAAGTAAATAAAGAATCTCAAAAGAAGTTTGAAATGGCAGAGATCCCCTCCCTGCAAGGGAGAAACATTGTTCCTGCCTTCAAAGGCTTCTGCCTATTCCATTCCTGCAAGCCCCATCTTCTCCAGAAGTTATCTCCAGGGGTGCAAGAATCCCAGCCTATCATCTCTTGAACCCCTGGTTCTGGATTTTATAGTCTATTTTATAGCCTACTAAATCCTTTTCTCCCCTGACTCTCTGGTTGAGTAATATCAGCAGAATCCTACTTTGCTGTTTTTCTTGAAAGAATTGTGACATTTGAACCTATTTTGACTTCTGTATTTTGCTATTTCCCATTCTTCTGACACATTTCTTTCCGGCAGGGTTGTTTTCCTGAACTCTGGGTGATATGGTCACCATCTCTGTCACCAGTGTCTTTGTGAAATAATTTGGAAATCTGTCCTGGGTCTTTCCTTGCCCCCCTCCCCCCCTAAGCATCTAAAAGCCAGTTGAGCTCCTTCCCTTTTCCTTGTGGCAAGGAGATGAATAAGTATGGGTCCCAGGGGCTGGTAACAGCTGCTCACAGCTTTGGCGAAATGGGAGTAGGAGCTCTTGGTAGTGGCTAAGAATAGGTCTTCTTTTGGATGGGGAACTGGGGAGGAAGGAAGAGGTGGGGAAGCAGGGAAGAAACACCTTGGTGCAACTGGATGCCTGCTTGGATGGGTCTCCACCTCCCTTCTTGTTATACAATACAGAAGTGTTGTATCTTATGATTCTTGATGAATGTATTCTGCTCTATTTTTCTTCATGTACACTGAGAGCATTTGCACCAAAGACAAATTCCTTGTGTGTCCAATCACACTTGGCCAATAAAGAACCCAATTATTATTCTATTCAGACCTTGGATCATCATTAGAATTTCAGGCCCGATTTGTAGCATTTTCAGAAAGGCAATGATAAATTTTAGCATAGCATCCATGCCTTCTTTGGAACTTTAGAAAACTGAACTTTTTTCCGTTCAGCCAAAGCCATTTTCTTTTGGTGTCCCAAAAAAAAAACCCCAGCCTTTTCATAAATTAGACCTTAGGGTGGAATTCTGATGTCCTTCCGTTAAGATTGCAAGCATTAAAGGAACAGAGCCAGCTAGGGAAAGGAAGAGATGCCGTTTAGGTTTAGGTTTTGTTTTATTTATATGCCGCCCTATTCCCAGCGGAACTCAAGGGGGGAAAGGGAAACACAAAAACTACAAATACAAGCATTTAAAAATAACCAACAGCCACACAAATCGAGAGGGGAGGGGAACTCATCAACCCCAGGCCTGCCGACACAGCCAGGTTTTAACGGCTTTTCGGAAGGCCTGGAGAGAGGTGAGGGTCCGAATCTCTGCGGGGAGTTTGTTCCAAAGGGCCGGAGCTGCCACAGAGAAGGCCCTCCCCCGGGTAGTGGCCAGATGGCATTGGCTGGTAGACGGAACCCGGAGGAGGCCAACTCTGTGTGATCTAACAGCTCTTTGGGAGGTAATTGGCAGCAGGCAGTCTCTCAAGTACCCAGGTCCAATACCATGAAGGGCTTTATAAGTGACGACTAGCGCCTTGAAGCGTATCCGGAGACCAATCGGTAACCAGTGCAGCTCGCGGAGGATAGGTGTTACGTGGGTGAACCGAGGCGCACCCACGATCGCTCGCGCGGCTGCATTCTGGACGAGCTGAAGTCTCCAAATGCTCTTCAAGGGCTGCCCCATGTAGAGCGCATTGCATGTATTTAAAGGGTGTCTGTTCTTTCTCACACAAAGCACGTCAAGGGCTTCGATGTTTGGTGTGTTGCTTTCTCAAAACCATCACAAAAAGGACCCAATCTTAAACTTTCCAACCCTGGGATTTTAAAAGACTCATTTGGTGTAAGAGCTGTGGCACCAAACACTTAATTGGGTAAACCTGACCAAGATCAGCCTCCATAATTGCACCTGCCCGAGGATTCCCCAGGACCAAGAGCTGCCTGGTGCATGAATTGGTGCTTCCTCACATGAGGGACCTCTCCTGCTTCTAAGACTCCTTAATTCAAAGCAGTGTTTCTCAGCCTTGGGCACTCTAAAGAGGGGTGTGAGGGCCACAGAGGAGGGACTTTGTAATACTGGCTAATTAACTTGGGTTTTCTTGTATTTTAAATTTGCTTTTCCAATTGCACTGCTAATGATTTCCCAGAAACCTTAACCTTCAAGAAAAAAAGTCTCTCTTTCAGGAACCAAGACTGGCAGGAGTGTTTCTGTGGCCTAGAGGTGGAGCTTGGCCTCAATCAGGATGGTTGTGGGTTTGATCCTAGGTAGAGGCAGATGTAGGGTCTCCTGCTTCTGCAGGGGGTTCGACTAGAGGACCTCCAAGGTCCCTTTCAACTCTCTTAAACTGAGAGCATTCAGTACGTTTTCGTTTTTAACTGCTCTCAAGCCTCCGGAAGCAAAGAAAATAGTCAAGCCAGCACTGAGAATGTATTACCCAAAGCCATTTAGGTGGTGTTCCTTTGCAAATGCTTCTTTTGTTGTTAGTCAGAACACAACGCTCTTTTCTATGACTTAACTGTAATTCTTGCCCCTGCAACTGAGCAGATGACTATTGCTAAACCAGTCCAAGTTTTGTTTGACGTTCTTTGTTGTGCTAACTATAAAGTAAGTGTCAACCATTTCTTGGGGTTTTCCCCCCTTTCAAAGGGAGAACCGCAGTTTGTCAGCATATTCTAATATTTTGCTTTTAAATGCTCCTATTGGAAATGATAAAACCGAGGTGGAACCTCGGCTGAGTAAGTCCATGAGTTTCTCTAGCAAACGAGAGTAAATTCATGAGTTGAACTGACTCTCGTCGCCGGAGAATTGAAAGAAATCAACACTCACCAAATTCCTTTTGAATGAATTTCGTCTGGATGCATGGCTGTTCTCCCTCCTTCAGTGCCCCTATAACGAATATTCTTCCTTTTGCATCACTGGCTGCAGTTTCCTAAACCCCAGATAAAAAACCAGAGTGTCAAAATAAATTATTTTGAAGCTTTTGCAATCATAGGGACTTGCAGTCCAAGAAACTCACCAGTTTTGACGGCCTAATCCTACGCTTGAGAACAGCTAAAAACAAAAGTCTTATCTGCAATGTGTTGAATTCGGCCGTGGTTCCTGAAAGAGCGGCTTTTTCTTTGAAGGTTTAGGGGAAATTAGAGTTAGAATGAATGAGCTGGAAGGGACCTTGGAGGTCTTCTAGTCCAGCCCCCTGCTCAAGCAGGATCCTATACTATCTCAGACTAACTGGGCATCCAGTCTCTTCTTAAAAAGCCTCCAGTAATGAAGCCCCTACAACTTCTGGTGGCAAGGAGTTCCACTGGTTAATGGTCCTCACTGTTAGGAAGTTTCTCCTTAATTCCAGGCTGCTCCTCTCTTTGATTAGTTTCCAACCATTGTTTCTTGTCCAGCCCTCTGGTGCTTTGGAGAATAATTTGACACCCCTCTCTCTTTAATTTAATTATCAAAATTTATATGCCCCCCAATCCCGAAGGACTATGGGGCAGCCCCTCAAATACTGGAGTGTTGCTATCCTGTAGCCCCTAATTCTTCTTTTCTTTAGAGAGCCGGACCCCAAACCTGCAGCCGTTCTTCGTGTGTGTGTTTTTTTTAAATTAGCAATACAATTGAAAAAAGCAAATTTAAAACCCATGTTAATTAGCCAATGCCACCGTATTAGGGTTCCCTCCTTCCGAGGTGGGTAAAATGAGGACCCTAATAATTGTTTTGGAGGGGTAATAGGCTGACTCTGTAAACCGCTTAAGAGAGGGCACTGTATAAAAGCACTGCAAAGCGATATATAAGTCAAAAGTGCTATTTCTATGATGAAAAAACCACGTTTTGAGTATTACAAAGTCGGGTGGACTTCAATTCCCAGAATTCTCCAGCCAGCTATGCTAGGCTGTGGAATTCTGGGAGTTGAAGTCCACCCTTCTTAAAAGTGCCCAAGATTTTCGTTAACTTAAAATGGAGGTCTTCAAACTTGCCCACTTTAAGACTTGTGGACTTCAACTCCCAGAATTCTCCAGCCAAGTCCACAAGTCTTAAAAGTAGGCAAGTTTGGGGACCTCTGAGGTAATGGATGGATTTGAACGGCGCGTGAGAGTTTCCCGCCAAAACGCCCCCTCCTCCTCCTCCTCCTCACAGCGCGAGATGCTTTAACCGTCGCCCGGTGTGTGTGGGGCCCGGGGCGCATGCGCACTGGTGCGGTCCACGGGCCTCAGAGGGGCGTCAGCGGCCTCGGCTTGAACCGCGTGAGGCGCGACACGAGGGCGCGCCCGAGAGAGAAGCGGGTCTCCCGTCGACCCTCTTCTACCCGAAACGCGTACTGTCGCGTTCACGCGGCCGAATTTACCCCTCAGGGGGATTCCCGCAGGTCTAAAGACCGCCCCCCCCCTCAACCCTTCTTGGCCCGGACTGAGCTCAGCAGATGCTACTTGGACCCCGGGGGGGGGGCAATTTAGGGGAAGGCCCGGATCGGGAAGCCCCGAAAGTGGGAGGACTGGGGATTCCCATCATCCACAGCGGGGAGATTATGAAGCTAGGATTTATTTTGGGTTGGTGGGTGGGGGGGACCCCCCCCCCCCGTTTAGCCAGGGCTGGCTTGGGAATTATATATGTACAGACCTTACATATATTTTATTATAATAGTGATTTTTTTTTTTTTTTAGTGATTTATTAATATTTGTAGGCCACCCTTTTCCCTGAGGGGACTCAGGGCGGCTCACATAAAATCGGGGAGGGGGAATACAGACGGTAAGATAGAGACATATAATAAAATAATCAACAACATACATTCATCATTCGGGAGGGGCAACTATCCTTGTCCCCAGGCCTGACGGGCTAGCCAGTTCTTAAGGGCTATGCGGAAGGCCTGGACGGTGGTGAGGGTACGAATCTCCACGGGGAGCTCGTTCCAAAGGGTCGGGGCGGCTACTGAGAAGGCCCTCCTCCTTGTAGTTGCCAGCCGACACTGGCTGGCCGATGGAATGCGGAGGAGGCCTAATCTATGTGATCTTATTGGTCGCAGGGATGTAATTGGCAGAAGGCGGTCTCTCAAGTATCCAGATCCACTGCCATGTAGGGCTTTATGGGTGACTAATAGCACCTTGAAGCGCATCCGGAGATCAACAGGTAGCCAGCGCAGCTCGCGGAGGATAGGTGTTATGCGGGTGAACCGAGGTGCACCCACAATCACTCGCGCGGCTGCATTCTGTACTAGCTGAAGTCGCCGGATGCTCTTCAAGGGCAGCCCCATGTAGAGCACGTTGCAGTATTCCAGCCTAGAGGTCACAAGGGCCCGGGTGACTGTTGTGAGAGCCTCCCGATTCAGGTAGGGTCGCAACTGGCGCACCAGGCGAACCTGGGCGAATGCCCCCCTGGTCACAGCCATTAAATGGTGGTCAAACGATAGCTGTGGATCCAGGAGGACTCCTAAGTTGATACATATATAATACATATATTTTATTATAATACATATTTATTATAATACATATATTTTATTATAATACATATATTTATTATAATACATATATTTATTATAATACATATATTTTATTATAATACATATATTTTATTATAATACATATATTTTAATATTATGAGTTATGAAAGTTTATTTATATGCCGCCCTTTTCCCTGTGGGGACTCAGGGCGGCTTACAACTCAAGGGGGGGGGGGGGAAACAGACATTTAACACGTAAGAACAATACATAATTAAAAAACACAACATACCATTCGGGTGGGTTACAGTTTTTAGCCCCAGGCCTGACGGGATAGCCAGATTTTAAGGGCTGTGCGGAAGGTCTGGGGGGTAAAATATAAAATACATATATTTATTTTAATTTTATTAAAATTCAAAAATTATTTGAATTTTTATTTTTTTTTATTTATTTAAAGGTTTCTGACTCCCATAGTGACAGTCTGGGCAGCCAACAGCTAGGAATCAAAAGTATATTTTAAAAAGACGTAACAGGCTCGTTCAGAGGACTTCCTAAAATAAGGGTCTGGTGAACTACATGAAAGGACTGAGCCCTCCTAGGGAAGGTGGGGTTGCTCTGGGTTTATTTGTTTAAATTAAATTTATATGCCTCACATCTCACTATCTAGAGGATTGGTTCCCAACCCTTTTTTTTGGCCATGCCCCACCCAAGCATCTCTAAAATCCTGATGCCCATCTTGTGCCAAGTAATTCTTACTTTACTCAAAAAGTAAAAGGAGAAGACATCAAAGTATAGCCAGCTGAACAAATGGGTTTAAAGATAGTTCTATCCTTGGGCTGTCAGACTTTTAAATACAACCACAATCACTCCATGCACACACTAGTTTTTCTTTCTTTCTTCTTTCTTTCCTTCCTTCCTTCCTTCTTCCTTCCTTCCTTCCTTCCCCTTCTGAACTGTGAGCCGCCCTGAGTCCCCCAGGGAAAAGGGCGGCATACAAATAAAGTGAAACTAAACTTCCTTCCTTCCTTCCTTCCTTCCTTCCTTCCTTCCTTCTTTCTTTCTTTCTTTCTTCTTTCTTTCTTTCTTTCTTTCTTTTGTTTCTGCTATAATTTTGCACCAGTGGGGTTAAAACCAATTTCGTTGTATTTAAGTACAATGACAATAAACTTATATACTTACTTATAAACAATATACTTACTTAAGTGAACTCTACTCACAAGGAAGCCTAAAAGGCCATTAACTTGCTTTAAACAAGGTTCAAATTGCCCCCATTAAAAATCAACCTCCCCCCATCCCCCATGGATCCCATGTTGGGAACCACTGATCTAGAGGCCCACCCTCTGCCATGCACTTGGCTGCCAGTCTTACACAATCTTGCCTTGTGGTTGCTTCTGCAAACCACCATTCCTGGCATTACATTAGGTCTGGGTGGAAGCCCTGCTCTGCATTTCTTGAAGGTGGGTGGGTGGGAGATGCTGCCTAGCTTCCCTTTGCTAGAGGATGGTAAACCTGCAAAGTGGGTCTGTGGTGTGACCCTAAACCTGATGAGAATAAATCACCTCTGGTGGAATTTGACAACAATGCCATTAATGCTGCATTATCTAGAGAACACAGATTCCTGACCACAAATTAGGATTTCTCATTTAGGTTGCATAAAGTAGTGGCAAAATCAAGTTTTAACAGGCTGTCCTTAGATGCAAGATATTGTGTCATTTTTTCTGAGGTGTGTGTTTATGTGTGTTCGACTGCATCAGGAGAGCCTGGTAATCTTAGGATACGCTTCACACTTGGTTTTGTGTACACACACACACACACACACACACACACACACACAAAAACTAAGTGTGAAGCGTCTCCTAAGATTGTTATCAGATATTCCAGAGATTTCCCACAAATAATGGCCTTGTATTTTTCAATTAGGTAACAATGGCAACTACCCTGGAAAAGTCAGATGAATACAAAAATAAGCGTAAAAAGGAAGCAAAGGTGAGGAATTCAAAATAGCATTATCATTGTTTAATTGCAGTAATTTCCTTTTCACTTGTGTTCTGGTATTTACAATCCTGTAAGTCAGGGATACAAAGGTATGGCATGGGGGAAATCCATGGATGTTATCTTTTTTTAACTGTCCCTTTTTTACTTTTATAGAATGAAACTTCCGGAACTGCACAATTGAGTTTTTTTGAAAAAAATGATCCAACTCCTGAAAGCTCCCAGAAATTTCATAAAAGTGATGTTTTGGAAACCATTTTAAAGGGTATTGTTTTGGAAAGAATATACACCATTCTTGCTTACATTTACACCCAAATTTTAATTAAATAAATATTTGTATTAACAGATACAGGCAAAGAAATCAACACTCTATTATCGAAGTATGCACAAATTTTGAGGCAAGTGAATTATTTTACTTTTGACATTTTAAACTTTATTTCTGAACACATATTCAGCTGTTGATGTAACTGATATTTCCAAAATTGTGTTTTAGTCCTTTTTATTTACTAAACAAAAATAAACCAACTGTTTGTACATTGTAGCAAAATGCTTTCAGCTGGAAAAACAGATTTAAAATATATAGCGAGATCCAAAGTTATTTAGTGTCTGTCTTCTGAAGCAACTTGTACTCTTAACTGTGTACATTGCATTGGTAAAAATTGGTTAAGTTGTTTTGCTGCCTTGTCTCTGTCAGCAGTGTGTGTTTGGGGGAATACTGTCTTGTTAACTCTCAGTGTATCTTTCATATCGGGCAATTTGGTAGACCGTGTAGGGAGCTCCAGGAGGTGTAGGGAGCTCCAGATAACAGAGATATGCCATTAGTTCAGTATCTTCTAACTAAAGAACTATATTTATAAGTGAGGAAATATTCTCCCGCAATATCTATTTAATGACTTACCTTCATTGTTTTAAAATGCTTAACAATTGAAAACATTGATACAAATTTTAGTTTTCTATGTAGCAGCTTAAATCACAGGTGTTTTTTCTTTTTATGAATAAAGTGAGAGAGCAGCAATGGATGCTTCATATGTAGAGGATTGAAGGAATCCTGAAAGAAGCTTGCTCTATAGAACATCACTTGAAGTTGAAAAGAGAGAATCTAAGGCACAGTTTTGCAGCAATTGCAGGCCCTCTACAAAATGAAGAGGGTGTATCTGGCAAATGATTTAAGGCATGCATTTACTTGTTCTATTGTATTGGGGGGGGGGGGGTGCTTTTAACTTCAATGACATTATACTTCCTTTTTTATTGATTTGGAAAGTAGTTCACAATTTCAAAACAGCATAACTTAAAAGGAGCCTCAGTAGTTATAATTCAATTATAAATAAGATGCTGGTTTAGAACAGTTATGTAGGACGTTTTCTATGGAAAGGCCTATTAACCTTTCTTTGAATGACAGAATGGAGAAAAATCTGGTGGGCTTCATCTAAAGTATGTCATTTCCAGTGACGAAAATAATGACTTATTGACTTATTTTGACAGATACTACATTACACTCATTGGAATTTCATTTCCATAGGAAAAAGTTATGTCGCTGAGTCACAGTGAAATCTTGGCATATAACCCTTTAATTTTGGCTGGGTTGTATACGTTATATTTTGATAAATATATATAAGACTAAAAACTTGTTTTCACTAAATAGTTTTAGAAAATGATGTTTTTCTTTCCTTTATTTTATTTTGTCCCTTTGGAAAAAGAATTCTATTTTATAATGTTGGTGACTTAAAATGAAAATAAAATAGAAAGGAAGAACATTGTAATAATGTTCTTATTTTGCTTGTGCATTATAGACCTTGTCCCAAAATAAAATCATGCTTTGATGTTAATCTTATGGGATAATTACTATATACATATGTATAGGTATTATGATTAAACTGTTCATTATATTTCCACATCCAACATGGTTCCCTTATTTTTCATTGCTTTTGAACATCTAACTGCTACTTTTCTTTCCATAATCTGTTTCATGTGTTAGTGGGTTAGGGCTGAACATTATTTAAGCCTCAACCTGCAATATCTGATCAGAATAATTTAATAATTCCTCCCATCCTATTGTTAAAGGAAAGTATCCCTAATAGATCAGAAACAGCTTTCAATTTGTCTGGTCAGTTTCATGACCAAGCTTAAATCAGTTTCACATTGAATACTTTTGTTGTCGTGTCTGGTGCATTGGTCAGAAAATGAATATTTTAATTACTGTCCTATTTGTGAATGGTCACTAATCACATTAGTGGCTGAGAGATGACTGTAGTTCACACTTGAAATATCAGGTGAGAAATTCCCTCAGTTTCTTTTGAACAATAATCCAAGTCTCGGCTTTTGTGCACCCAGACATGGATCAAAACAAACAGAAGGTTTAATTAAACACGTCTTGCAAAGTATTGTTTAGATTTGCCTCATCTTTATCCAAACACACACTGTTCATACTTTTGCTTGTAGGGAAATGGTTAAGTTTGAAGAAGTTGGGCTATTTTTAGGATTGTACCAGAATAATTGAAGGCATCATTTCTTTGGACCTGCAGCAAAATAGGAATAATACAAAATCATGGAATATAATTGATGTGTTCCCAGGACATAGATCTTCACCCTAGAGCCTGTGCATAAAGACGACTATGGCTGAAACAGATTTAATTACTAGTATTTAGCAGCTGCAGCAGACAAAGCTGCTGAAGACAGAGCCCGTAGCATGTGATGCTTTTAACTTAGTAAAATGTATGTTGCCTTGAACTTCTGAAGAAAAGGCAGATCTAGCAGCACAACTTTTGCCCTTAGTTTATTAGCGTCTCTGCTGTGGCAATACTGAGGTTTGGCTGTAATAAACATGGAGAGGAACAGTGAATATTTAGGAAACGTTTAGGCAGAATAAAAAGAAATGAAGAATTGTGGGCAAGTAGTTACTTCCTGTGGAGTCTTAGTTTTTCTAAATTGATAGAAAAGTTGTAGGCAAAAGAGAGATGGAAACTGCAACCTTGTAGACCTCAAAGCAACATCTTCCTCCTCCAGGCATTGTTTTTTTACACGCTTGGCTTGCCTGGAGGAATGTGTTACCCACTTCAGAAGCAAACGACTGTAAGAAGGGTTTTGATTTCCCTGGCAGGAAAGACAGAAGTTTACGATAGTAGACAAAAATACACAGCAGGTGGCTGGCATTTTTCAGGAACTCTCGCCCACCAACTGAACTGGTTTCCCTGTGGTTTTGTTCAAAAAGAACATCAAAGTGCCATCTAGGTGACCCTGGACACACCCAGCCTGAATGGTTAATAATTTCCTGTGATATATTCATTCAATAGATCAATGATGAACTATGAAACAAACAGAGACGATGTCTTAATTATGTGAGGTCTTGCAATTTAGGTCTAGTTTATCAGAAGGAATTTTAGAAAAATGGAGTTAAAGTCTGTAATACATACAATTAGAAGTTCTCCGGTATCTGTCTGCCCGTGTTGGAATCAGGTATAAATCAATCGTTGAGCTGAGGGTGGACGTATACCTTCGTTCTGCAAAAAGGCAGAAAAAAAATCTCTGGCACGGAGAATTCACTGAGTTATAGGGCGGCTCACACCTTCCACACTCCAGATTTATTTTCTGGGGGAGGTTGAATGGAGCACTTCCCAAACTCAGCTTCTCACCTCTCACCTTCTATGCCTGAAGGAGAGGTAATCAAACTGTCAAACAGCTGATGGATGCTGTTAGACAGCTTAACGCAGCCATGGGTCCGGAGCTGCTAAAACGAACAGCTCCCACAGACAACGCCAATCAGAAGCCCAAGAAGTCCCTTTTTTCAATGCTGTTGTAATTCCGAACAGTCACTAAATGAACTGTTGTAAGTGGAGGACAACCTGTACTGCCATCCAGAAATGACAGAGGAGGCAACACTTGGCAGGCATTGGGAATTATCACCCACAGTTTGGAGAACGTATCCCTTTTAGGGGTTCAGAGCTGCTCCCTAGGGTGACCCAACAGTTTCCTCACCTTTCTTTCTAAGAGTCAGTTGCATCAGACCGTAGAGGAAGGAGGGGGCAGAACTATTAATGAGGGTTCATCAGGGGTTTGGCTGAAACAGAGAGAGCTCTGAAGTAGTCATAAAACAGGGCTCTTGTTGGGCCAGGACAGGTTGTAGCCCTGTGTACTGACTTAACCTATTTCAATGTGTGAGAGCTTTAGCTATTATTATTATTATCATTATTATTTTTAATGGGAGAAGGGATATTTTATCATGGTAGTGATCCAAAAAGCAGTATTGAACAATGCTGGTTTAATTTTTAATTTGATTGTCAGCCTTGGCAGAGACTTACCATTTGAACTCCTTGTGTATATTTGGATCTCCAAACCAAATATTTCTAAAAATTGTTGCATTTTCTTCTAAAGGCTGAAAGCTTACTCTGTTTTTATGATATTGGCACTTTGTGTGGCAATAGTGGGCAGACAGAATTCCACTCCCAAAAATTTCGGCTTGCCTGGAGGAATGGTTGCCCACTTCAGAAGCAAACAACTGTAAGAAGGGTTTTGATTTCCCTGGGAGGAAAGACAGAAGTTTACGATAGTAGACAAAAATACACAGCAGGTGGCTGGCGTTTTTCAAGAACTCTGCCCACCAACTGAACTGGTTTCCCTGTGGTTTTGTTTAAAAAGGGCATCAAAGTGCCATCTAGGTGACCCTGGACACACCCAGCCTGCATGGTTAATAATTGCCTGTATATTCATTCAATAGATCAATGATGAACTATGAAGCAAACAGAGACGATGTCTTAATCATGTGAGGTCTTGCAATTTAGGTCTGGTACTGTATAATTCTGTTTCTCCTCCCCCGAAAAGTGATTTGTCCAAACTTGGCACGAGAGGTCCTCCTGTTTCTGCCAATTTAATGCCTATCCTTGTTCAGTCCTGAAACGGGGAGGCAGCCTGTTATTGTGAAACCTTGTGCTAAGCCAACAAATACTCCATCGCTGCCCTGCGCCTCTATTTGCCGCTTGCTATTTTCTCCCAGCTCAGCATCGTGAAAATGCTTTTCTCCTCGGTTCTTTCACACCGCTTCCTGCTTCAGAAGGCGATTCTCGCTCCTGTCTCTTTGCTGCAATATATCCCAGTAAGATCATTTTTTTCTTCCCATTTCCTGCTATGGCAGTTTTGAAAAAAAAAAAAAAAAAAGCTTCGAGCCATGTAAGTCACAGAGATCCACAGAGATCTCATTGGGGTTGGCACCAGTTAGGGGGCAGATCCTGATGATTTCAAGCAATAGACGGATTGTGTTTGAATTGTGATGATTCATGCAATCTTTTAGGAACAACGTGCAAATAATCAACATGCCTTCCATTTGACTGGGTTTTTTATTTTCATTTTCCAATTGATCTGACAGTCTTGGAATTATTTTTTTCAGGATCAGCCAAGAAAAAAGGGTGTAAAACCAGGAATGTTGTCTCCACAGCCAGATTGTTATGCAAGAATGAGTAGATTTTGTACAGAGGAAATTGGTCCAAAGTATAAAGCGCTCTGATGAATATTTTATCTGCTTTCCCAGTAGACAAATATGAGCCTATTGGCACTCTGTCCGGATGGAGCCAAGAGTGTCTATAAATTTCTAATTGGAATTGGCCCAGGAAAGTTTGAGAAGGCTCCTAGGTTGTCCCAATATTGAAGGTCCTCAGCAGAGGTGGCATTCAGCAGGTTCTGACCAGTTCTGGAGAACCACTAGCGGAAATTTTGAGTAGTTCGGAGAACTGGTAAATACCATCTCTGCTGGCCCTGCCCGCATCTATTCTCTGCCTCGCGAGTCCCAGCTGATCGGGAGGGAATGGGGATTTTGCAGTATCCTTCCCCATCCATACCCACAGAACCTATAGTAAAAAAATTAGAATCCCACTACTGGTCCCCAGTTATGAAAGTCAGCCAGTAGACTTCAGTTAGAAGATGCACAGAAACTCCATGTGGACAAGATCTTTAGCAGGCAGTCCTCGACTTATGCCCACAATTGACCCCAAAATTCCTGTTGCTAAGCAAGGTTGCTAAGTGAGTTTTGCCCTGTTTTATTACCTTCCTTGCCACAGTTGTTGAGTGAATCATCACAGTTGTTAAGTTAGTAACGTGATTATTAAGTGAATCTGGCTTCCCTTTGACTTGGCTTGTCAGGTCACCAAGGGGATCGCAGGACTCCAGGATACGGCAAACCGTCATAAATAGGAGTCATTTGCCAAGCGCTTGAATTTTGATCACCTGATCCTTGGGATGCTGCATAAGGTGACAAATCCAAGAAGTCCCTTTTTTCTTTTATTGAATTTTTTTTAAAAAAAAAGCTTTACAAATATCTACCTCCCCTCTCCCGCCCTCCCCACCCAAACCCAACCCCCCCCCAACCTTCCCCTCCCCCGACTTCCAGACCAAATTCAGGGTATAATCTTTACAAGTTGTTCTAAAAATAAACTAAAAGAAAGTTAGTATCCTTTTCATTTGAGCTTTAAATCCTCTTTTGGTTAGGCTAACTCTAAACAGATTAGATCGGTCTTCGCTTTTCAGTCATAAACTATCTGGAATTTCTTAGTCCCATATTATTTGATTAATCATCCATCTTCTCCACTCCAGTTTATATTTCTCATTGACTGGTCCTTAAGATATGCTGATATTTTTAAGCCATCTCTGCTAAGTTTGTTACTTTTAATGTCCATTCTTGAATAGTAGGCAAATCTTCCTTCTTCCGTATAGCGCCACCAACAGTCTTGCTGCCGTTATTAAGTACAAAATCAAGTTAGTCTCTATAACAGTATATAGATCTATCTATTTCAAGCTATTTAACTCTCATCAGCTAGCCATACCCTACTGGGATTCAACCTGGACTGTATACATATTAGGCAGTAGTATTAGCCACTAAGCCACAGGCTTCCCTGAAGCTTTTTAAGAGCCATCTGGAAATCCTGTAGTTTGGCTTTCGGCCTGGCTCCTCCCACTGCTTCAGAGCTAAAACCTGTGAGTTCTTGAACCGTTGCATGTTTTGTTGCCAAAAGCTTGTTGCTTTTTTAACTCTTGTTCATATGCCTAGTGACCACACGGGTTTGCCTTGCTCCTTTGCTCTTTCTAGTTCTGAGAGAGGAGTTGGTCCAGCCTTAATGATCCTTGGATATCTTGCTGTCTGTTCTGTCCTTCTTGTTCTCTTCTCTGGTCCTGGAGGGGGGGGGATGTCCAGCTTCAGTAATTATTATGAAAAATCTTGAGCCTTCCATACTGAGTTAAGATGATATCTTTGTCCATGGTAATTAACTGCTAACCCAGCTGGAGCTTCCCATCTGAACTGTAACTGACGGCTTTGAGCTCATCCACTAAAAAGGCATAGTCTTTCCTTGATCTCAACATTTTTGGGTGGTATTTCCTTCAAAACAGTCACCTCCTGACCCCCAATTTGCAACTTAGTTTATAAGACTCTTGCAATATCAAATTCCCTTGTATCTCTCGTGGCAAAAATACACCACAATGTCCCTTGGAAGTTGTTTTTGTCTGGCAAGCAGGAATTAACACGATATATCTTGTCAATTTGCCAGTCGAAATTCCCTCTTGGCCGTCCCAGCAATTGATCAAAAGCTTCTGAGAAGCTCTCCTTCAAATTTTCTTGGTTTTTCTCTTAAGGCCCCTTATCCTTAAGCAAATTCCATCTGTCTGTACTGCAACATTATAAAGTCATTTTCTGCATCATCAACCTTGCGTTGGACCACATCCATTTTCGTTACCAGGTTATATTGGAATCACTAAGATCTTCCAATTTGTCCTCGATTCCTGATACATAGCCAGATAAGCATTTTAAAAGCCTCCTAAAATATCGTCTCTAATATTCTTGATTACGAATCTGGACCGAACTCATAACTTCTTCTGAGAATCCTTAAAAGCAACCGAGATCTTTTCCTGGATTTAATTTTCATCCGCAGCTGCATGATTTTTTAAAGCCTCACTTAATTATTTTTGCAGTATTTCTCGAGTCAAAGGTTTCCCAGCAGGAGTAGGAGGGGGTGGAGAGGGGAGGAATGACTGTAATTTAGATGCTGGAGTCAGGGTGAACTACCAGCGCTTTTTGAGGCGTTCGATTTTTGCTTAGAGGCCATTTCTCATTCAATCTTACCTTGCACCCAGTTACTAATCTAGGCAAGCCGCTTTTTTCCAGAAATTACCAGTTAGTTTACTAATAAATCACTACTGATTTAACGATCTTTAGATTGGTCTTTGAACTCTATCATAGTTGAGCTCCTTGAAATCTGTAACATCACAGCTCAACACGCCTACAAAGCTGTTCGGCGCCATCTTGTCTTGTCTTCTGCCAGATAGTTTATCAGAAGGAATTTTTTAGAAAAAGGGAGTTAAAGTCTGTAATACATACAATTAGAAGTCTCCGGTATCTGTCTGCCCGTGTTGGAATCAGGTATAATCGTTGAGCTGAGGGTGGACGTATACCTTCGTTCTGCAAAAAGGCAGAAAAAATCCCTGGCGCAGAGAATTCACTGAGTTATAGGGCGGCTCACACCTTCCACATCCCAGATTTATGTTCTGGGGGAGGTTGAATGGAGCACTTCCCAAACTCAGTTTTCTCACCTCCTCACCTTCTAATGCCTGAAGGAGAGGTAATCAAACTGTCAAACAGCTGATGGATGCTGTTTAGACAGCTTAACGCAGCCACGGGGCCGGAGCTGCTAAAAACGAACAGCTCCCACAGACAACGCCAATCAGAAGCCCAAGAAGTCCCTTTTTTCAATGCTGTTGTAATTCCGAACAGTCACTAAATGAACTGTTGTCTGTGTAGAAATGAAAAAGAGCTGGGCTATTGGATCGGATCAAATTAACTTTTCAAAAGTCATTGCTAATTTCTTCTCTCTTTTGCCTCCTGTTTCTCTTTGCACCTTTCAGTTCCCTCCTAGACATAATAAATGAATTCTGGTTGAGTTGGTGACACTCATTCTGAAAGGCAGAGACCAGCCTTGGACATCTGTCTTTCTTCTCTGGTGAACCCCCTATTTAAAAAAGAGAATGACCACGAACCCCTTCTTGGACCCACAAGGACAGGAAGGGATTTCTTGTGGCGGGTGGGTTGCAATAGGGCGGTAGACAGAAGCCCTCATGGGGAGATGATGGAACATAATGTACCACTTCCAGTACATGCATGTGTGTTTTCTAATCCATTACCCGGGTACTCAATGCATAATCTCAAATCAGCATTGCAAAGACATGCACTGCCCTGTTTCCTTTCAGCTTTCCTCTTATACTGTGGCATGCTTCAATTAATACGTAAGAAGTGTAATTTTCTGATTTTGAAGCATCATTGCTTTCCCCCCCAATTGTGATAGAGTTGAGCCCAGCCCCATATCTGTTCATCAGGCATGTTCAACCTGCAAAATGAGAATTTTGAAAATATTTCAGGAAAAATCTCAAAAACCTTGATAAGAAGCATCCTTCTTTCCTCAGGCCAATTCTAAACGTGAAGTTGACCTCTGTGCATAATATGAAGCGGAACTTTAGGATTGCAACCAGGATGGTACCCCTTCCTCTCTATTAATTGTTTGGCTTGTCTTTGCAGGGATAAAAAAATTTGGTATCCAAGCCGAAAGCGTCGATTACTTATAGCCAGAAGAAGGGCTTAGAATGCATCTCGCCATTATTCTCCACCGTACAAGAACACCTCAAGCAATCCCAGTAAAACTCCAAGGGAGATTCCCAAATGGTTGAAAGGAAAGCTGCTGAGGAATGGGCCAGGAAAATTCGAATTGGACCAGATAAGTACGCCTATTTCAATTGCTGTCTGCTCCGCTAAGTATTAAAAAGCCAGTAGATAATTTTATTCTGGTCTGCAGCCTTGATCACCTTTCTCCATTCATGTTCTTCAGTAATTCTACCAATCAATTGTGTCTTGGGAAGAAAGAATCCTTGAGTACATATTTTCTTGAATAATGACAACAAAGGATGTGGAGAAAACTGATCTAGTAATAAATTTGGGGGCAGGATGGTCCTTTAAAGACTTTTTTTTTAACAATTCAAAAATAATACCTTTGCAAGAATTACAGTCTTTCAAATGGGAGCCACACTTTGTGTGCACTTGTATACTGAAAGGGACATTTTTGTCATCTAATAAACAGAATGGATGGTTGGAACAGGTAGGGTAAGCTTTGCACATGGCTTCCTCCTCTTTTAATCTGGATTCGTTTTCTCCAAATAAAGGTACGACCACTGGTTTGATGGCATGGGCACTCATGCATAAGTTTGAAATTGAAGATGGGGTGGTGAAATACAGCAGCAAGTTTCTCCGGAGTGATAGTTACCTGACCAACAGCAAGAACAATCGAATCATGCTCTCTGAATTTGGCACCTTGGCTATGCCAGATCCTTGCAAGAACATTTTTGAGCGCTTCATGTCAAAGTTTGAGTTGCCAAGTAAGTATAGTTTCACTTATATTCTGCATCTAAAGTTAGTGCTTTCCATAAAGGAAATGCTGAAAGACACTCCATTTTTTTTTTTTGTAAGAAGTGGGGAGAGGGGGAAAGTGGGGAAACCTCTGGACAAAGTTGAGATGATACTCATTTTGTCTTCCGAGTCTGTCCCTGGCAATTTCACAGAAATTGGCTTCAAGAGAAGGAGTGGCAGAACAGACTAAGTCCACTTGTGACTATGTAGAGGTTGTAGGCTGATTCCTCTTTTGTCTCTGCCCCCAATTCTGCCACTCCTCCTCCTACACTTTCAGTCTTTTCATCCTGGAAACTTGGTGACAATGGAAATGTTTTCTGTACTGAATTTATGACACTACAATGAGGTGAATTTTATACTGCAGAAGAGACAGACAACTGTGTTGTGAATTTTGTGATCATCAAAGGTGACTATTTTGTCAGCACGGAGAGCAGTCAAATGCACAAGGTGGATCTGGACACACTTGAATCAAAGGAGAAGGTAAAGAAACGGAGCAGACTACCTGGAATTGGGTTAGCTTACTACCTAAATCTGGATTGACTGGCAGTTTTCCAGGAGCTCTGGAAATGCTGCAGATTCAATTTGAATCTCCCTCAAATGTTCCAATGTTCTCTCCAGGTTCAGGAGTAGATACGCCTTTGTGGAACAGTGGCTGAGAAACCTAAGTGGGAGAGAGTAGTTGCCCTCATTCTACTGGTCATGGCCATCCCACAAAACAGCTTTTAGGCTCAGAAAGAGGATCATAATGTTTCACAATGAGTTGTTGAGATCAGCTTCCCCTACCCTGGTCCTGTCCAGATGCGATGATGACCATCTCTCAGCTGATGTGGGAATTCTGAGGGCCTCAGTTCTTTAGGTAAGATGACCTGCCATC
Organism: Thamnophis elegans; assembly: GCF_009769535.1. Taxonomy (NCBI): domain Eukaryota; kingdom Metazoa; phylum Chordata; class Lepidosauria; order Squamata; family Natricidae; genus Thamnophis; species Thamnophis elegans. The sequence goes on from NC_045553.1 coordinate 48,109,792, forward strand.
TTTGTCCTTGCAGGTGAACTGGAAAAAGTATGTTGCAGTGAATGGAGCCACAGCCCACCCACACTATGATCCAGATGGTACAGTCTACAACATGGGCAACTCTTATGGGACGCATGGTAAGCCCAGATTCTCAGAGACAAACAGAAGTATCTGGCTAGCATTTTAATGTCTGGAATTAGATACTAATCTCAGGATATGGTTTTGACTTCATTGGCAAGTACTGTCTCCCTTTCTACCAACCCAGGCCCTTCTTGGCTTTTCACACCAAACTGACAGTCTTCAGACACATCAAAAAACCTCAGTCAATTCAAAGGTTATATAAGTATTTTTCCAATGAGTAGACACGTAGGTTTGATTCAGATTCTACAGCCCTTTTAATTGGATCAGAGGACCTAGAAAATGTGAAGCTGCACCCGAGGTATCATTTGTCTTAATTTTACATGGAGTGAAGATGAAGTGGCTGTGGATTTCTCTTACAATGCATCATCTCGGTGACCAAACCTTTGATGGGTGCTGCCCATACCTCAATTCCAAATTCAATTATTCTTCATAGGAAGCATTGCTTACAGCATACCAGCTCTGCTGAACTCAATCCCCCAATCCATCTGCAGCTGAATAGCCAGAGTCGCACTTCCAAAGAGCTGGGCTTTCTTTCTTACAGGCTCCAACTATAACATCATCCGTGTTCCTCCTCAGAAGTCTCAGCCTAGTGACTCCAGCCTGCAAGGCGCGGAGGTCTTGTGCACCATTCAACCCGAGAACAGAATGAAGCCAGCCTATTATCACAGTTTTGGTGAGAGGACCTTCCTTCTTTTAAGTAGGCCATTGCCATCTTTACTGGAAATGCCAGAAAAAGGCACCTGGAGTTGCAAAAGTGAAATATGGAAAGTGGGCCGATAATTTGGAATGCCACTGATGTGATCTATCACGCTGCCGGAATAAAATCAAGTAGAATGGGAAATGTAATAGGAAAGATTAAATTAATGAAATTCATTGCTCCAAGCCATGAATGATCCACCAGAGCAGTTCATATAAAACAATGTAATATCTTTTGCTAGCTGGTGGCCATAATAAATTGAAATTGAAATCATGCCCTGAGAGATGGTTTAAAAACAATGTCAGTATAACTATGAAGCTGAACAAAAATTGTTGGCTCCTGGCTATACCCCAGTCGCTGGCCTTCCATTGGAAGTTGGAAGGTTTTTTTTTTGCGTAAATGAAGTCTGTCAATTTCTTTTTTTAAAAATTGTTGATTAAAAAAAGCGTGGCAATTCCTAAGTAGGTGATGTAGCAGCACCCTAAGGCATTAACATTTGATTCACAGAATGTTAAATTGGATAATTTGAAATTACTGGCCGTTATGGTGAATAACCTGAAATCGTTTTGGCAACAAAGGATGAAGCCAGCAGGTAGAAAGATAAGGCAACCTTGTTGTTGGAAAAGTCCCCATAATTAGATGGAGGAATCAGGATCAGCTCTTCATGAAATAAGTGTCCCAACCCTTTTCTTCTTCTGTTTCTAGGAATGAGTGAAAACTACCTGATTTTATTGAGCAACCTTCCCTTATAAAGTTGCGGGAGATCATTACAGCCAATTTGTCTGGGAATCCATTCTGGATGCACTGAGTTGGGAGCCTCAGCTAAACTCCCGCTTTCATGTTGTGAACAAGCACACGGGGCAGGTGGGTCACCTGTTTGGCTGGACCTGATGACTTCCTGATACGTCTTCTCAGGAGTCTGCAGGGCCGGGCAGAAAAGACTGTTGCTCTTCTCTTCCTGGGTATCAATGAACAAAGTTTTCCCCAGATTATTTTGGGATGGGAGCTCCCAGATGCCTTGTGCTATTGGCCAGAGTGGCTGAGATTGGTGGGTGAGTTGAGGTCTTGAGATCTTTGGAGAGCATCAGACTTCTAAACCTCTTTGCTTTGCCCATATGTTAAAAATCCTTTCAAGCATCACACTGATATATAAGTGATTTTGTGCCCAGGACCAATTGTTTGGGTGTCCCTGAAAGGCAGGAATTCACCCCCATGTCTTCCACTCCTGTTGTAGATCTTACCCTTGCAGTATCATAGCAAGGCCTTCAGCTTTTTCCACCAAATCAACGCCTTTGAGGACCAGGGGTGCATCGTCCTGGATCTCTGCTGCTTCGATGATGGGAAAATTTTTGACATTTACCGACTGCAGAACCTCCACAAGGCTGGAGAAGCCCTTGACCAGGTACCGTTGCTCTGCCCTCCACATTGTGGTCACCGAAAGGGAGGTTCATCTCGTAGACCAGCTTGCTATGTCCCCGGGGTGTTGCACAGTGGTGCTCCAGTACTAGACAAGGGTGGGATTTCAAGGTGAAGTTCTCTTCCTTCTTGGCCCGCTCATCCTTGTGGCGTGATCCCCGATTGGGGATCTGTTTCTCTGTGAAATGGCTTTTTTTTTTTGGTCTTGGCAGACCTACAACATGCTCTCGAAGCCATTTCCACGGCGTTTTGTTCTTCCCATGATGGTGAGCTCCAAGGCATCTGTGGGGCAGAATGTTAACCCTTTGTCCTACACGTTGGCAGAAGCTGTGAAGGAGGCGGATGGGAAGGTAGGTAATTTGTATCCGTGTAATCTAGAAAGAATGAAAGCATTTGGTTTTCTTGTCATTCTTTGGAAATCTCACCATCCTGCAAATAGCAGCTACACTCGGGGGGGAAATAGTGGGAGTTACATAAATGGGATCATTTTTCCCCCCAAAGACTCACTAAGTTAAACTGTGGAGAACCTGGATTGAAGGTATCGTGAGTTGAAATTTAAACTCATCCAAAGGAGGCTCTTGGGACGTTTAGAGCCTCGTGCCAAGGTAGAGCTCATTTGATACTCATGAGAAGTTAAGAACTGTCAGCCGGAATTTGGAAGTTGATCCCTCCCTCCCTCCCTCCTCATGGTAAATTTGCTTGCCTCCAAGAGACTCCCCTCCCCCCTTTATCAATTGCTCTTCAACCTGAGATTTTAAGGTTGCTCGAGACACAAGGAGGAGGAGGAGGAGGCATTTCCTAATTGAAAGAGAGAGGAAAACACACGTCTCTTTGCAAGTTGTTGTTATTCCCAAGGAGGTGGGGATGGAACTGAAAGCCTCAAGGCCATTCATTTATTGGCTGCTCAAGGTTACAACGACATTGAAAAAAGCAACTTATGACCAGTCCTTGCAATTATGACCATTCCAGCGATCCTCACAGTCACGTGACCAAAATTTGGATGCTTTAGGGCAATTGCAACATCTCGGGGTCATGTGATTGCTATTTGTGATCCTGCCAGCTATTTTCCAACAAGCAGTGTCCGTATGGAAAGCAGGGCTTACTTAACCATGTAATTCACTTAACAACTGTAGTTATTTGCTTAAGAACAGGGACCAGAAAAGGTCGTAATATTGGGTATGACTTAGTTAACGACCGCCTTGCTTAGCGATGGGAATTCTGGTTGTAAGATGATGACTACCTGCACTCTTCAAGTGGAAGGGTCCAAAAACATAAAAGCATTGGGTGCCAGGAAAGCCTCCTGGAGAAGCTCAGAAACCATCTCCAAATAATAGATGGATAAGGATTCTACGATGTAATTGATTCCGCGCTGACTCTTCTAGATCTGGTGCACACCTGAAAGTCTACACAAGGAGGACCTCAAAGAAGCAGGAGGAGTGGAATTCCCTCACATCAACTATGCACATTACTCTGGGAAAAAATATCGTTATTTCTACGGCTGCGGCCTCGGTCATGTCATTGGAGACTCCTTGATCAAGGTTGATACAGAAACCAAGGAGATGAAGGTGAGAAGATAGGGACCAACGATGTTCTTCTGTCATTACGGGTGTGGTGGGGATGGAGTTCCACCTCGAAAGCTCCTGAGAAAAATAACGCTTCTGTGACCTTGCTTTGCCCACTAGATTTGGCGTGAGAAAGGGATGTATCCTTCTGAGCCCATATTTGTGCCAGAACCTGGTTCTTTAGGGGCAGAAGACAAGGGAGTGATCCTCTCAGTGGTGCTCACCCCCAAGCAGGTAATTTAGGCTTCTCGGCAGAGGCCAAGGTCTACCCTTTGAATTTCTCCTGTCTTCTAGTGAACGCTGCAGGGCATCCGGGGTTTTTCAAATGCTGGGACTTTTGGGAGCTCCTCTGTGTCTTTATGGTTTACTTTCCTTCTCTAAGACCCCTAGAGGAGCAGAGGAAACAAGTTGCTTTGCACGGGGAGGCAGCGCTGAGGAACTGTTATCACATACCCCTCTTTATTTCAGAATGAAGGCAGCTTCCTTCTTGTTCTGGATGCGGAGAATTTCACTGAACTGGGCCGCACCGAAATCCCCGTCAAGCTCCCCTATGGCTTCCATGGGAGCTTTGTCCCCAACAAAAATGCCACCTGTTGAGACAACAGAGATTCGGGGATCTCCTCCATGATGTCCAAAACAATGACTTCCTCTAGATGTGCCTTCATTTCCTAGGCTACCCCATCGGGCTCTGCTTTGATTCACAGAGAGCCATTTTTCTCATCTAAGTCAAGGTTTGTAATTCAAAGCAAGATGTTCATTATTATGATGCATATTGATCAGTGGGAAGCGATAATCAATCAGAATAGAGCTGGAAGGGACCTTGGAGGCCTTCTAGCCCAACCCCCTGTGCAATTTCAGAGAAGTGGCTGTCCAGTCTCTTCCTCAAAACCTCCAGTGATGGAAGCACCCACAACTGCTGAAGGCAAGCTGGTTAATTGTCCTCCCTGTTAGGAAGTTTCTCCTTAATTCCAGGTTGCTCCTCTCCTTGATTAGTTTCCATCCGTGCTTTCTTCTCTTGCCTTCCGGTGCTTATTACCCACATACACCAGCTTTTTTTAATTTTAAAAGAGGCTTTGCTAAACATAGTATAGAATACATTCTTAATTTTTCTGTTAATTGGCTTGACGTATGATGGGGATGTAGTCTGGATTCCCAGAAGGGAGAGACAATCCCAGATGGCCAAGAGACGGTAGAGCTTGGAACGTTTGGTGCAGGGTTGAAATGGCTCTTTCCTGACGATTTCCATAATTTATCTGTAGTTATGCAGATTTAGTCTGGCAAGAGTCTGTCTGTTAAGTGAATAACAATAAAAGAAATCTATCCTGAGTAACTCCACGTGCCATTCTTCGTCCTTTTCGCGTCACTATCATGCAAAGTTCAAACCTGACTCAGAGCCCTTCAGGTATACTGTTGAGAAATCGAGTTTCGAGTTTCATTTTATTTATATTCCCAGCGGGACTCAGGGTGGCACACAAACCCAAGGAGGGGAAGGGAAACACAAAAACTACACAAAAAATACAGGGCATGTAAAACAACCAACAGTCACACAATTCGAGAGGGGAAGGGAACTCATCGACTCCAGGCCTGCTGACACAGCCAGGTTTTAACGGCTTTTCGGAAGGCCTGGAGAGAGGTGAGGGTCAAAATCTCTGCGGGGAGTTCGTTCCAAAGGGCCGGAGCTGCCACAGAGAAGGCCCTCCCCCGGGTAGTGGCCAGATGACATTGGCTAGTAGACAGAACCCGGAGGAGGCCTAATCTGTGTGATCTAATGGGTCTTTGGGAGGTAATTGGCAGCATTCGGTCTTGGCAGTCATATCAAAAACATTTTTTTGTACCCAGGGAATCTCAGTCCACTAACCCTTGGCTCAATTCAAGCTGTAGCCGACTCACCCTCGAGGTCCCACCTTCTCAAAGTTCTTTGAACTCATCTCTCTGCAAGTGTGGCCGTTCTTCATTTGGGGAGAATTCCCACCCCCCTTTCTCAATCTCCACTCTTGGGCTGGGCATCTAAGGGGCAGAGAGCCCCCTTCACGTGTCAAGGCTTCCCTGGGTCTGCCCACTACAGATAGGCAGACTTCTGATGTAGGTTACAAAGAACTTGAACTTAATTCCAACCAACGATACCTATTCCTCCCCCCCCCCCCAGATGTCACAAATAAGCACCTTGACTTCATCTTCTCCCTTAGCTGCCCAAGCTTCTGAGATGTGCCAAAACAGCTGCTTATTCTCTTAACCAAGACTGGGCTCAGGATAAGCAAGAGATAGTCCCAGCCTCTTCACAACCCATCCAGAACTACTGATGGCAAAGGCAAGACAGCAAGATGAGAAATTGAAAGGTTGGGAAGTAGTTGGGATCATTGAGGCTTTCCAACAGCATCAAACCCTCTGGTCAGAAATGGCCTTGAAGAATATAAATGAATCACAACAGGACCATGAGGACACCGGGAAGTTCTAAAGATGTTCTGATTGATAATTAAGTTTAATTCCTCTGAACAAGGCCCAATTAAACGCAGTTTGCCCTACAACTCTGTTCCTCCCCCAGCCACTGCGTCCATCCAACGAGGGCTTGGAAGCAAACCCTTCGGTGCGGAAAAAATCTCCTCCAGTGCCAAGAATGTGCTGGCACAGGCCAGGAATTCACTCCTAACTGAGCAGCGCTTCGGAGTTTGAGATATTCAGGGGCGGAGGGCATTTCCTGGGCCAAGGTCTTCGGAGGCCGACTCTGATTTCGTGAGAAGCTTGAGGAGGGGACAAGAGCACTCAAACCTTGCCAAGTTTACGGATTGTGAACTTCAACTCCCAGAATTCCTCAGCTAGCACGGGAATTGAAGCCTATAAGTTGAAGAGACCCCTGATCTATGGGGCATTTGGAAGCTTTCCAATCAGGTGGGGCAGCAGGCTCCAGTTCCGAGGGGGAGCTTCCCAGGGGTCTCCCAAAAACAAGGGAATAATGCAGTTCACCAGCAGATGCCTTTGTGATTCATGAGGCATTTGAGATGTCCAGGCAGGAGACTGAAGGGGGGAGATCACAAGACACCAGAATTCCAGATGCCCACGAAGGAGGTCAGGAATTGTATTTCATAAAGCAGGAGCAGAACCAACTGGTGTTAATTACAGCTGCCACGTTTTCATTTAAATATAAATGATAGGGAGATCTGTTGAACTGCCTAGAGCAGTGTTTCTCAACCGTGGCAACTTGAAGATGTCCGGACTTCAACTCCCAGAATTCCCCAGCCAGCATTTGCACCTGTTGTTAACCATAACCAAGTTTGTTCACTGTCCACTTTATCTTTTATTTTTTCCAGAAATTGGCCACGCAGTACTTTGTTCTGCCAACTCTCCATTCTTGATTTTATCACATATTTTCTGTATTCTTGTTTCGTCTGTTGGGCCTTCAGTAGATTTTTGTTCTTTACTTCGATTAATAGATGTACTTGACTTTCTTTTAAATAATCAGCCAGTGCATGTTTTTCTTCTTCAACTGTTTGCTTCACTTGTAAAGTTGTTGTTGTTGTTGTTGTTGTTATTATTATTATTATTATTATTATTATTATTATTTTTAATGGGAGAAGGGATATTTCATCATGGTAGTGATCCAAAAAGCAGTATTGAACAATGCTGGTTTAATTTTTAATTTGATTGTCAGCCTTGGCAGAGACTTACCATTTGAACTCCTTGTGTATTTGGATCTCCAAACCAAAATATTTCTAAAAATTGTTGCATTTTCTTCTAAAGGCTGAAAGCTTACTCTGTTTTTATGACATTGGCACTTTATGCGGCAATAGTGGGCAGACAGAATTCCACTCCCAAAAATTTCGGCTTGCCTGGAGGAATGTGTTGCCCACTTCAGAAGCAAACGACTGTAAGAAGGGTTTTGATTTCCCTGGGAGGAAAGACAGAAGTTTACGATAGTAGACAAAAATACACAGCAAGTGGCTGGCGTTTTTCAGGAACTTTCACCCACCAACTGAACTGGTTTCCCTGTGGTTTTGTTCAAAAAGGACATCAAAGTGCCATCTAGGTGACCCTGGACACACCCAGCCTGAATGGTTAATAATTGCCTGTGATATAGTCATTAAATAGATCAATGATAAACTATGAAGCAAACAGAGACGATGTCTTAATCATGTGAGGTCTTGCAATTTAGGTCTGGTACTGTATAATTCTGTTTCTCCTCCCCCGACAAGTGATTTGTCCAAACTTGGCACGAGAGGTCCTCCTGTTTCTGCCAATTTAATGCCTATCCTTGTTCAGTCCTGAAACGGGGAGGCAGCCTGTTATTGTGAAACCTTGTGCTAAGCCAACGAATACTCCATCGCTGCCCTGCGCCTCTATTTGCCGCTTGCTATTTTCTCCCAGCTCAGCATCGTGAAAATGCTTTTTCTCCTCGGTTCTTTCACCCGCTTCCTGCTTCAGAAGGCGATTCTCGCTCTTGCGTCTTTGCTGCAATATATCCCAGGTAAGATCATTTTTTCTTCCCATTTCCTGCTAATGGCAGTTTTGAAAAAAAAAAAAAAAGCTTCGAGCCATGTAAGTCCCAGAGAGCCACAGAGATCTCATTGGGGTTGGCACCAGTTAGGGGGCAGATCCTGATGATTACAAGCAATAGACAGATTGTGTTTGAATTGTGATGATTCATGCAATCTTTTAGGAACAACGTGCAAATAATCAACATGCCTTCCGTTTGCCTGGGTTTTTTATTTTCATTTTTCCAATTGATCTGACAGTCTTGGAATTATTTTTTTCAGGATCAGCCAAGAAAGAAGGGTGTAAACCAGGAATGTTGTCCCCACAGCCAGATTGTTATGCAAGAACGATAGATTTTGTACAGAGGAAATTGTCCAAAGTATAAAGCGATCTGATGAATATTTTATCTGCTTTTCCCAGTAGACAAATATGAGCCTATTGGCCAATCTGTCTGGATGGAGCCAAGAGTGTCTATAAATTTCCAATTGGAATTGGCCCAAGAAAGTTTGAGAAGGCTCCTAGGTTGTCCCAATATTGAAGGTCCCCAGCAGAGGTGGCATTCAGCAGGTTCTGACCAGTTCTGGAGAACCGATAGCGGAAATTTTGAGTAGTTCGGAGAACTGGTAAATACCATCTCTGGCTGGCCCTGCCCGCATCTATTCTCTGCCTCGCGAGTCCCAGCTAATCGGGAGGGAATGGGGATTTTGCAGTATCCTTCCCCATGCATACCCACAGAACCTATAGTAAAAAAATTAGAATCCCACTACTGGTCCCCAGTTATGAAAGTCAGCCAAGTAGACTTCAATTAGAAAATGCACAGAAACTCCGTGTGGACAAGATCTTTAGCAGGCAGTCCTCGACTTACGCCCACAATTTGAGCCCAAAATTTTTGTTGCTAAGCAAGATAGTTGCTAAGTGAGTTTTTATTACCTTCCTTGCCACAGTTGTTAAGTGAATCATCACAGTTGTTAAATTGGTAACGTGATTATTAAGTGAATCTGGCTTCCCCTTGACTTGTCTTGTCAGAAGGTCACCAAAGGGGATCACAGGAACCCAGGACACTGCAACCGTCATAAATAGGAGTCATTTGCCAAGTGCTTGAATTTTGATTACCTGATCCTTGCTGCATAAGTGTGACAAATCCAAGAAGTCCCTTTTTTCAATTGTGTTGTAATTCCGAACAGTCACTAAATGAACTGTTGTAAGTGGAAGACAACCTGCACTGCCATCTAGAAATGACAGAGGAGGCAACACTTGGCAGGCATTGGGAATTATCACCCACAGTTTGGAGAACGTATCCCTTTTAGGGGTTCAGAGCTGCTCCCTAGAGTGACCCAACAGTTTCCTCCACCTTTCTTTCTAAGAGTCAGTTGCATCAGACCGTAGAGGAAGGAGGGGGCAGAACTATTAATGAGGGTTCCTCAGAGGTTTGGCTGAAACAGAGAGAGCTCTGAAGTAGTCATAAAACAGGGCTCTTGTTGGGCCAGGACAGGTTGTAGCCCTGTGTACTGACTTAACCTATTTCAATGTGTGAGAGCTTAGCTATATTATTATTATTGTCATTATTATTTTTAATGGGAGAAGGGATATTTTATCATGGTAGTGATCCAAAAAGCAGTATTGAACAATGCTGGTTTAATTTTTAATTTGATTGTCAGCCTTGGCAGAGACTTACCATTTGAACTCCTTGTGTATTTGGATCTCCAAACCAAAATATTTCTAAAAATTGTTGCATTTTCTTCTAAAGGCTGAAAGCTTACTCTGTTTTTATGACATTGGCACTTTATGGGGTAATAATGGGCAGACAGAATTCCACTCCCAAAAATTTCAGCTATTAAATCAATATCTGGACACATCAATTCAGATTCAATTAAGATCTTCCTGTGTAGAAATGAAAAAGAGCTGGGCTATTGGGATCGGATCAAATTAACTTTTCAAAAGTCATTTGCTAATTTCTTCTCTCTTTTCCCTCCTGTTTCTTTTTGCAACTTTCGGTTCCCTCCTAGACATAATAAATGAATTCTGGTTGAGTTGGTGACACTCATTCTGAAAGGCAGAGACCAGCCTTGGACATCTGTCTTTCTTCTCTGGTGAACCCCCTATTTAAAAAAGAGAATGACCACGAACCCCTTCTTGGACCCACAAGGACAGGAAGGGATTTCTTGTGGCGGGTGGGTTGCAATAGGGCGGTAGACAGAAGCCCTCATGGGGAGATGATGGAACATAATGTACCACTTCCAGTACATGCATGTGTGTTTTCTAATCCATTACCGGGTACTCAATGCATAATCTCAAATCAGCATTGCAAAGACATGCACTGCCCTGTTTCCTTTCAGCTTTCCTCTTATACTGTGGCATGCTTCAATTAATACGTAAGAAGTGTAATTTTCTGATTTTGAAGCATCGCTTTCCCCCCCAATTGTGATAGAGTTGAGCCCAGCCCCATATCTGTTCATCAGGGCATGTTCAACCTGCAAAATGAGAATTTTGAAAATATTTCAGGAAAATCTATCTCAAAAACCTTCATAAGAAGCATCCTTCTTTCCTCAGCCAATTCCTAAACGTGAAGTTGACCTCTGTGCATAATATGAAGCGGTAACTTTAGGATTGCAACCAGGATGGTAACCCCTTCCTCTCTATTAATTGTTTGGCTTGTCTTTGCAGGGATAAAAAATCTGGTATCCAAGCCGAAAGTGTCGGTTACTTATAGCCAGAAGAAGGGCTTAGAATGCATCTCGCCATTATTCTCCACCGTACAAGAAACACCTCAAGCAATCCCAGTAAAACTCCAAGGGAAGATTCCCAAATGGTTGAAAGGAAAGCTGCTGAGGAATGGGCCAGGAAAATTCGAATTTGGACCAAATAAGTACGCCTATTTCAATTGCTATGGATGTTGCTGTCTGCTCCGCTAAGTATTAAAAAGCCAGTAGATAATTTTATTCTGGTCTGCAGCCTTGATCACCTTTCTCCATTCATGTTCTTCAGTAATTCTACCAATCAATTGTGTCTTGGGAAGAAAGAATCCTTGAGTACATATTTTCTTGAATAATGACAACAAAGGATGTGGAGAAAACTGATCGTAATAAATTTGGGGCGGGATGGTCTTTAAAAAGACTTTTTTTAACAATTCAAAAATAATACCTTTGCAAGAATTACAGTCTTTCAAATGGGAGCCACACTTTGTGTGCACTTGTATACTGAAAGGGACATTTTTTGTCATCTAATAAACAGAGTGGATGGTTGGAACAGGTAGGGTAAGCTTTGCACATGGCTTTCTCCTCTTTTAATCTGGATTTGTCTTCTCCAAATGAAGGTACAACCACTGGTTTGATGGCATGGCACTCATGCATAAGTTTGAAATTGAAGATGGGGTGGTGAAATACAGCAGCAAGTTTCTACGGAGTGATAGTTACTTGACCAACAGCAAGAACAATCGAATCATGATCTCTGAATTTGGCACCTTGGCTATGCCAGATCCTTGCAAGAATATTTTTGAGCGCTTCATGTCAAAGTTTGACTTGTCAAGTAAGTATCAGTTTTGGATCAGCTTCACTTATATTCTGCATATGAAGTTAGTGCTTTCCATTAGGGAAATGCTGAAAGACACTCCATCGTTATGTTTTTTTGTAAGAAGTGGGGAGAGGGGAGAGTGGGAAAACCTCTGGACAAAGTTGGAGGTGATACTCATTTTGTCTTCCGAGTCTGTCCCTGGCAATTTCACAGAAATTGGCTTTAAGAGAAGGAGTGGCAGAACAGACTAAGTCCACTTGTGACTATGTAGAGGTTGTAGGCTGATTCCTCTTTTGACTCTGCCCCCAATTCTGCCACTCCTTCTCCTACACTTTCAGTCTTTTCATCCTGGAAACTTGGTGACAATGGAAATGTTTTCTGTACTGAATTTATGACACTACAATGAGGTGAATTTTATACTGCAGAACAGACAGACAACTGTCTTGTGAATTTTGCGGTCATCAAAGGTGACTATTTTGTCAGCACGGAGACCAGTCAAATGCACAAGGTGGATCTGGACACACTTGAATCAAAGGAGAAGGTAAAGAAATGGAGCAGACTACCTGGAATTGGGTTAGCTTACTACCTAAATCTGGATTGACAGGCAGTTTTCCAGGAGCTCTGGAAATGCTGCAGATTCAATTTGAATCTCCCTCAAATGTTCCAATGTTCTCTCCAGGTTCAGGAGTAGATACGCCTTTGTGGAACAGTTGCTGAGAAACCTAAGTGGGAGAGAGTAGTTGCCCTCATTCTACTAGTCATGGCCATCCCACAAAACAGCTTTTAGGCTCAGAAAGAGGATCATAATGTTTCACAATGAGTTGTTGAGATCAGCTTCCCCTACCCTGGTCCTGTCCAGATGCGATGATGACCATCTCTCAGCTGATGTGGGAATTCTGAGGGCCTCAGTTCCATCTGGAAGGTGTCAAATTCAGGTAAGATGACCTGCCATCTTTGTCCTTGCAGGTGAACTGGAATAAGTATGTTGCAGTGAATGGAGCCACAGCCCACCCACACTATGATCCAGATGGAACAGTCTACAACATGGGCAGCTCTTATGGGATGCATGGTAAGCCCAGATTCTCAGAGACAAACAGAAGTATCTGACTAGCATTTTAATGTCTGGAATTAGATACTAATCTCAGGATATGGTTTTGACTTCATTGGCGAGTACTGCCTCCCTTTCTACCAACCCAGGCCCTTCTTGGCTTTTCACACCAAACTGATAGTCTTCAGACACATCAAAAAACCTCAGTCAATTCAAAGATTATATAAGTATTTTTCCAATGAGTAGACACATAGGTTTTGATTCAGATTCTACAGCCCTTTTAATTGGATCAGAGGACCTAGAAAATGTGAAGCTGCACCCGAGGTATCATTTGTCTTAATTTTACGTGGAGTGAAGATGAAGTGGCTGTGGATTTCTCTTACAATGCATTGTCTCGGTGACCAAACCTTTGATGGGTGCTGCCCATACCTCAATTCCAAATTCAATTATTCTTCATAGGAAGCATTGCTTACAGCATACCAGCTCTGCTGAACTCAATCCCCCAACCCATCTGCAGCTGAATAGCCAGAATCGCACTTCCAAAGAGCTGGTTTTTCTTTCTTACAGGCTCCAACTATAACATCATCCGTGTTCCTCCTCAGAAGTCTCAGCCTAGTGACTCCAGCCTGCAAGGCGCGGAGGTCTTGTGCACCATTCAACCCGAGGACAGAATGAAGTCAGCCTATTATCACAGTTTTGGTGAGAGGACCTTCCTTCTTTTAAGTAGGCCATCGCCATCTTTACTGGAAATGCCAGAAAAAGGCAGCTGGAGTTGCAAAAGTGAAATATGGAAAGTGGGCCGATAATTTGGAATGCCACTGAAGTGATCTATCACGCTGCCGGAATAAAATCAAGTAGAATAGGAAATGTAATAGGAAAGATTAAATTAATGAAATTCATTGCTCTAAGCCATGAATGATCCACCAGAGCAGTTCATATAAAACAATGTAACATCTTTTGCTAGCTGGTGGCCATAATAAATTGAAATTGAAATCATGCCCTGAGAGATGGTTTAAAAACAATGTCAGTATAACTATGAAGCTGAACAAAAATTGTTGGCTCCTGGTTATACCCCAGTCGCTGGCCTTCCATTGGAAGTTGGAGGGTTTTTTTTTGCGTAAATGAAGTCTGGCAATTCCTTTTTAAAAAAATGGTTGATTAAAAAAAGCGTGGCAATTCCTAAGTAGGTGATGTAGCAGCACCCTAAGGCATTAACATTTGATTCACAGAATGTTAAATTGGATAATTTGAAATTACTGGCCGTTATGGTGAATAACCTGAAATCGTTTTGGCAACAAAGGATGAAGCCAGCAGGTAGAAAGATAAGGCAACCTCGTTGTTGGAAAAGTCCCCGTAATTAGATGGAAGAATCGGAATCAGCTCTTCATGAAAAGAAGTGTCCCAACCCTTTTCTTCTTCTGTTTCTAGGAATGAGTGAAAACTACCTGATTTTTATTGAGCAGCCTTTACTTATAAAGTGGTGGGAGATGATTACAGCCAATTCTGGGAAATTCGTTCTGGATGCACTGAGTTGGGAGCCTCAGCTAAACTCCCGCTTTCATGTTGTGAACAAGCACACGGGGCAGGTGGGTCACCTGTTTGGCTGGACCTGATGACTTCCTGATACGTCTTCTCCGGAGTCTGCAGGGCCGGGCAAAAAAGACTGTTGCTCTTCTCTTCCTGGGTATCAATGAACAAAGTTTTCCCCAGATTATTTTGGGATGGGAGCTCCCAGATGCCTCTGTGCTATTGGCCAGAGTGGCTGAGATTGGTGGGTGAATTGAGGTCCTGAGATCTTTGGAGAGCATCATATTTGGAAAGATCACTTCTAAACCTCTTTGCTTTGCCCATATGTTAAAATCCTTTCAAGCATCACACTGATATATAAGTGATTTTGTGCCCAGGACCAATTGTTTGGGTGTCCCTGAAAGGCAGGAATTCACCCCCATGTCTTCCACTCTTGTTGTAGATCTTACCCTTGCAGTATCATAGCAAGGCCTTCAGCTTTTTCCACCAAATCAACGCCTTTGAGGACCAGGGGTGCATCGTCCTGGATCTCTGCTGCTTCGATGATGCGAAAATTTTTGACATTTACCAACTGCAGAACCTCCACAAGGCTGGAGAAGCCCTTGACCAGGTACCGTTGCTCTGCCCTCCACATTGTGGTCACCGAAAGGGAGGTTCATCTCGTAGACCAGCTTGCTATGTCCCCGGGGTGTTGCACAGTGGTGCTCCAGTCCTAGACAAGGGTGGGATTTCAAGGTGAAGTTCTCTTCCTTCTTGGCCCGCTCATCCTTGTGGCGTGATCCCCGATTGTGGATCTGTTTCTCTGTGAAATGGCTTTTTTTTGGTCTTGGCAGACCTACAACATGCTCTCGAAGCCATTTCCACGGCGTTTTGTTCTTCCCATCACGGTGAGCTCCAAGGCATCTGTGGGGCAGAATGTTAACCCTTTGTCCTACACGTTGGCAGAAGCTGTGAAGGAGGCGGATGGGAAGGTAGGTAATTTGTATCCGTGTAATCTAGAAAGAATGAAAGCATTTGGTTTTTCTTGTCATTCTTTGGAAATCTCACCATCCTGCAAATAGCAGCTACACTCGGGGGGGAAATAATGGGAGTTACATAAATGGGATCATTTTTTCCCCAAAGACTCACTAAGTTAAACTGTGGAGAACTTGGATTGAAGGTATCGTGAGTTGAAATTTAAACTCATCCAAAGGAGGCTCTTGGGACGTTTAAGAGCCTCAATCCAAGGTAGAGCTCATTTGATACTCATGAGAAAGTTAAGAACTGTCAGCCGGAATTTGGAAGTCGATCCCTCCCTCCCTCCCTCCTCATGGTAAATTTGCTTGCCTCCAAGAGACTTCCCTCCCCCCCTTTATCAATTGCTCTTCAACCTGAGATTTTAAGGTTGCTCGGAGAGGTGGTGGTGGGCTAGGTATCTTCATGCAAAAGCAAGACAGCCATCCGGTGTGCTTAGATTGCAGAACTGAGCAGGGGGTTGGATCAAGGGCTTTGCCATCGCCCAGGTTTTGTGCCAGCCCTGCAAGGAACACCCAGAGCTGCGAGGAGGAGGAGGAGGAGGCACTTCCTAATTGAAAGAGAGAGAAAAACACAAGTTGTTTTTGCAAGCTCTCTTTGCAAGTTGTTATTATTCCCAAGGAGGTGGGGATGGAACTGAAAGCCTCAAGGCCATTCATTTATTGGCTGCTCAAGGTTACAACGACATGACCAGTCCTTGCAATTATGACCATTCCAGCAATCCTCACAGTCACGTGACCAAAATTTGGATGCTTTAGGGCAATTGCAACATCTCGGGGTCATGTGATTGATATTTGTGACCCTCTCAACTAGTTTCCAACAAGCAGTGTCCGTATGGAAAGCAGGGCTTACTTAACCATGTGATTCACTTAACAACTGTAGTTATTTGCTTAAGAACAGGGACCAGAAAAGGTCGTAATATTGGGTATGACTTAGTTAACGACCGCCTTGCTTAGCGATGGGAATTCTGGTTGTAAGATGATGACTACCTGCACTCTTCAAGTGGAAGGGTCCAAAAACATAAAAGCATTGGGTGCCAGGAAAGCCTCCTGGAGAAGCTCAGAAACCATCTCCAAATAATAGATGGATAAGGATTCTACGATGTAATTGATTCCGCGCTGACTCTTCTAGATCTGGTGCACACCTGAAAGTCTACACAAGGAGGACCTCAAAGAAGCAGGAGGAGTGGAATTCCCTCACATCAACTATGCACATTACTCTGGGAAAAAATATCGTTATTTCTACGGCTGCGGCCTCGGTCATGTCATTGGAGACTCCTTGATCAAGGTTGATACAGAAACCAAGGAGATGAAGGTGAGAAGATAGGGACCAACGATGTTCTTCTGTCATTACGGGTGTGGTGGGGATGGAGTTCCACCTCGAAAGCTCCTGAGAAAAATAACGCTTCTGTGACCTTTGCTTTGCCCACTAGATTTGGCGTGAGAAAGGGATGTATCCTTCTGAGCCCATATTTGTGCCAGAACCTGGTTCTTTAGGGGCAGAAGACAAGGGAGTGATCCTCTCAGTGGTGCTCACCCCCAAGCAGGTAATTTAGGCTTCTCGGCAGAGGCCAAGGTCTACCCTTTGAATTTCTCCTGTCTTCTAGTGAACGCTGCAGGGCATCCGGGGTTTTCAAATGCTGGGACTTTTGGGAGCTCCTCTGTGTCTTTATGGTTTACTTTCCTTCTCTAAGACCCCTAGAGGAGCAGAGGAAACAAGTTGCTTTGCACGGGGAGGCAGCGCTGAGGAACTGTTATCACATACCCCTCTTTATTTCAGAATGAAGGCAGCTTCCTTCTTGTTCTGGATGCGGAGAATTTCACTGAACTGGGCCGCACCGAAATCCCCGTCAAGCTCCCCTATGGCTTCCATGGGAGCTTTGTCCCCAACAAAAATGCCACCTGTTGAGACAACAGAGATTCGGGGATCTCCTCCATGATGTCCAAAACAAATGACTTCCTCTAGATGTGCCTTAATTTCCTAGGCTACCCCATCGGGCTCTGCTTTGATTCACAGAGAGCCATTTTTCTCATCTAAGTCAAGGTTTGTAATTCAAAGCAAGATGTTCATTATTATGATGCATATTGATCAGTGGGAAGCGATAATCAATCAGAATAGAGCTGGAAGGGACCTTGGAGGCCTTCTAGCCCAACCCCCTGTGCAATTTCAGAGAAGTGGCTGTCCAGTCTCTTCCTCAAAACCTCCAGTGATGGAAGCACCCACAACTGCTGAAGGCAAGCTGGTTAATTGTCCTCCCTGTTAGGAAGTTTCTCCTTAATTCCAGGTTGCTCCTCTCCTTGATTAGTTTCCATCCGTGCTTTCTTCTCTTGCCTTCCGGTGCTTATTACCCACATACACCAGCTTTTTTTAATTTTAAAAGAGGCTTTGCTAAACATAGTATAGAATACATTCTTAATTTTTCTGTTAATTGGCTTGACGTATGATGGGGATGTAGTCTGGATTCCCAGAAGGGAGAGACAATCCCAGATGGCCAAGAGACGGTAGAGCTTGGAACGTTTGGTGCAGGGTTGAAATGGCTCTTTCCTGACGATTTCCATAATTTATCTGTAGTTATGCAGATTTAGTCTGGCAAGAGTCTGTCTGTTAAGTGAATAACAATAAAAGAAATCTATCCTGAGTAACTCCACGTGCCATTCTTCGTCCTTTTCGCGTCACTATCATGCAAAGTTCAAACCTGACTCAGAGCCCTTCAGGTATACTGTTGAGAAGTCTTGGCAGTCATATCAAAAACATTTTTTTGTACCCAGGGAATCTCAGTCCACTAACCCTTGACTCAATTCAAGCTGTAGCCGACTCACCCTCGAGGTCCCACCTTCTCAAAGTTCTTTGAACTCATCTCTCTGCAAGTGTGGCCGTTCTTCATTTGGGGAGAATTCCCACCCCCCCTTTCTCAATCTCCACTCTTGGGCTGGGCATCTAAGGGGCAGAGAGCCCCCTTCACGTGTCAAGGCTTCCCTGGGTCTGCCCACTACAGATAGGCAGACTTCTGATGTAGGTTACAAAGAACTTGAACTTAATCCCAACCAACGATCCCTATTCCTCCCCCCCCCCAGATGTCACAAATAAGCACCTTGACTTCATCTTCTCCCTTAGCTGCCCAAGCTTCTGCGATGTACCAAAACAGCTGCTTATTTTCTTAACCAAGACTGGGCTCAGGATAAGCAATAGATAGTCCCAGCCTCTTTCACAACCCATCCAGAACTACTGATGGCAAAGGCAAGACAGCAAGATGAGAAATTGAAAGGTTGGGAAGTAGTTGCCAACCAGCACATAGGAAGCCCAAAAGGGGATCATTGAGGCTTTCCAACAGCATCAAACCCTCTGGTCAGAAATGGCCTTGAAGAATATAAATGAATCACAACAGGACCATGAGGACACCGGGAAGTTCTAAAGATGTTCTGATTGATAATTAAGTTTAATTCCTCGGAACAAGGCCCAATTAAACGCAGTTTGCCCTACAACTCTGTTCCTCCCCCAGCCACTGCGTCCATCCAATGAGGGCTTGGAAGGAAACCCTTCAGTGCGGAAAAAAATCTCCTCCAGTGCCAAGATTGTGCTGGCACAGGCCAGGAATTCACTCTTAAACTGAGCAGACCTTCAGAGTTTGATACACTCAGGAGCGGAGGGCATTTCCTGGGCCAAGGTCTGCCGACTCTGATTTCGTGAGAAGCTTGAGGAAGGGACAAAGAGCACTCAAACCTTGCCAAGTTTACGAATTGTGAACTTCAACTCCCAGAATTCCTCAGCCAGCATGGGAATTGAAGCCTACAAGTTGAAGAGACCCCTCATCTATGGGGCATTTTGGAAGCTTTCCAATCAGGTGGGGCAGCCGGCTCCAGTTCCGAGGGGGGGAGCTTCTCAGGGGTCTCCCAAAAAGAAGGGTATAATGCAGTTCACCAGCAGATGCCTTTGTGATTCATGAGGCATTTGAGATGTCCAGGCAGGAGACCGAAGGGGGGAGATGACAAGACACCAGAATTCCAGACGCCACGAAGGAGGTCAGGAATTGTATTTCATAAAGCAGGAGCAGAACCAACTGGTGTTAATTACAGCTGCCACGTTTTCATTTAAATATAAGCGAAGACTTCCTGATAGGGAGATCTGTTGAACTGCCTAGAGCAGTGTTTCTCAACCTTGGCAACTTGAAGGTGTCCGGACTTCAACTCCCAGAATTCCCCAGCCAGCGAATGCTGGCTGGGGAATTCTGGGAGTTGAAGTCCGGACATCTTCAAGTTGCCAAGGTTGAGAAACACTGGCCTAGAGTAATATTTCTCCCTGTAGACAAGCTGAAGATAGGTTGCCTGGATCCTGGAATTCTGGGCGGCTCCCAATCGAAAGTTAACACAGCACACAAAACTCTTATTAAAAACGATTTGATAACCCGCTAACTACATTAAAATAACAGGTCAAATGTGCCAGGGCAATCTCATGCAGTGCCGCGTTTGCGTTTAAACTAATGGTAGAGGAGGGAATTCCCGAAGAAGCAAAGAGGAGCCCTTCCGGGGGAGGAAGATGCCAAGGGGGGAAAGGGAAAGGTCAAAAGCAGTGGTGGGATTCTCATCTTTTTTTATTACCGGTTCTGTGGGCGTGGCTTGGTGGGCGTGGCAGGGGAAGGATGCTGCAAAATCCCCATTTCCTCCCAAACAGCTGGGACTCAGGAGCCAGAGGTGGCATTTGCCGGTTCTCCCAACTACTCAAAATTTCCGCTACTGGTCAGAACCTGCTGAATATATACCACCTCTGCCTATAAACTGATTATGCTCTTGTCAGTTTCAGGCACCCCTTGTTAACTTTGGGTGAGTCTTTGCAGTTGGAAGCTCAGTTAGATGCAGTACTCCAAAGCCCAGACAAGATTTGACTTTAAGGCCAGGGGGGCAAAAAAAAAGAGGGCATGTCCTCCTTTGGCCGGACACCTGGTCACTCTAGCCAGCTCAGTCCGGCCCCTTTGGGCAACTGGCCTCTTGCCCAGGGCTGGAGAGGGCCTGCGGGTGGCATCGAAGCTCGCTGCAACTCCCCAGGGACGGAGCAGCCATGCCAGCTGCAGGGGCAACTTTCGCACCGGCTTCCCCCCCATCCCAGCCCCGGTCCCCTGCAGGCTCGTGCCAGCGCCCAGGCACTCCCCCGCCACGTGCTCGGGCCCCGCCTCCTTTCCCCCCCCAAACCCGGGCAGAGGGGCGGGGCCGGAGCTCCTTCCCCGCGCACGCGCACGAGAGAGAGAGAGAGAGAGAGAGGGGGCAGCCGTTGCCATGGCGCCGCCGCGGGCCCGGGTCTCGCGCTGCGCGGCTTTCAGCGCTTCCCACCGGCTGCACAGGTGACGGCGGGGGTGGGGAGGGGGCGTTTTGGTGGGAGGGGGTGGGTGGGTGGGCGAGAGAGGAGGACGAAAGGGCTCCTGAGCGCTTGCAGAGCGCCGGAGGGGAAAGGGCGCTCCCGGGGCTGCCTTTGTGGGTGGGTGGGTGGGCGCAGGGGGCTAAGCGGGCTGCATGGAGCTTCCCCTCCCCTCCCCAAGACGTGGCTGTTCGTATGCATGCTTTTAAAGAATGGGGAGCCCCCCCCGTCCTTCCCCCAGGCGGCTCAGCCTCTGAAACCCCTTAAAGGCAGCCCTGCCCACTAGGCGCCCCGACCCCATGCTTGCCCCCCCTTTCTCCCCCTCCCCCAACCCCAGGCTGTCCCAGCCCCCATGCTCGGAGGAAGACGGTGCTGCCCCTGTCCAGGTTTCTTTATGCAATCTGAAGGGACCTTGGAGGTCATCTAGTCTGTCCTCCCCGCCAGGGCAGGATCCCTCTGAGCATTCCAGGTCAAATGGCTGGGCCACCTGGGCTTCGAACCCCCTCCCCTCTGCCCCTCTCCCCTCCCCACCAGCAGTCTCCCCCCCACCCTTTCCCCCCCAAAGAGGCAGGGTGGCCCCCTCCTTCGTAGGTCTCCAGGTTGGGAAATCCTTATCTGTCGGTGGGATCTCCCAGGACAAAGCTTCCTCATGCAGGGATCTGGTCCTCCCTTCGGACCCTCTGGAAAGCCAGCCCAGCTGCCTCTTCGCCCCTCTGGCTTGTTTTGGACCCCTCTGTTGGGCCTCTGGGTTGCGGGGGGGGGGGGGTCCCAGCTGACGAAGCCCATCTGGTCCGATGAAGCTCAGTCGTTCCGGCGGATGAAGTCCGGCCAGGGACTCTGTGTCCACCTTTCAAGGCGATTCACACAATTAATAGCAATAGCAATTAGACTTATGTACCGCTTCATAGGGCTTTCAGCCCTCTCTAAGCGGTTTACAGAGTCAGCATGTCGCCCCCAACAACAATCCGGGTCCTCATTTCACCCACCTCGGAAGGATGGAAGGCTGAGTCAACCCTGAGCCGGTGAGATTTGAACCGCCGAACTGCAGAACTGCAGTCAGCTGAAGTAGCCTGTAGTGCTGCATTTAACCACTGCGCCACCTCGGCTCACAATTGCACCAGACGGGACCACTAGCACTGCCTTTATTGTTAAGACCACAATCCTTCCGTCTTCTCTGCAGCCCGTCGTTGAGCGATGAAGAAAACCGGAAACTTTTTGGGAAATGTAACAACCCCAACGGCCACGGCCACAACTACAAAGGTGAGAAGTGGGGATGGCCTCCATCTCTGAAACCAAGAGAAACTGGGAAAAGCGGGGGGGGGGGAGGGAATCTGATGCCCCATCATCCACAGAGCGATGAGCCTTTGAGATTGAAGCTCACGTGGGTCCCTCATCCTATGAAAACCGCAATGTGACTTCACATGTATACTGTTTTTCTCTAATTTTTCCTCTTTAAAAATAGGAGAAGCCAAATACATTAACATAGAGTGGAAATACACCGAGGGGAGGAGGAGTAGGAAAGAAGAAAGATGGGTAGAGAGGGATGGGAGAGAGGGTGGGGGGGAAGGCGAAAGGGAAGGGGGGGAGCGGATCTGGAGAGAGGAGTGGTAGAGGGCGAGGGGAAGTAGGGTAGAGGGGGATGATGGAGGGAAGATAGAAAGTTGGAGGGTGGTGGAAGAAAGAGGTGTACGGAGAACGGAAGAGGTATATTGGGCTTTTATTTTCTGGGGCATTGTCGACAAGAGGAATTGATGCAATTACTGTTTAATACTGTATGGGGTATACATGTGAGTGTATGAAAATGAAAATAAAATATACTAAAACAATTGATTTAAAAACAAAACAAAACAGAAAACCGCACTCCTGGGACAAATGTGATACGTGCATAAGTGTGCAGTTATTCCTTTTGCACACCCGCTGAAACCCACTAGATTTATACATTGCTTCCAAAACACCATCAGTAATGAACAGCATATGGCAACGTCCAGCCATTAGCAATTGATTGCAAGTAGAAGTGTTACCTGAACAATTTTGTTGCATTGGCTAGCTAAATGTCTATGCAGATTCTGATTCATCCAGGCCCTGGTTGTCCCAACGATGCTTTTTTAAAGAGGCAACTGGACTTTCTGGTTTTTCTTTGAAGACGTTTCTCTTCTCATCCAAGAAGCTTCTTCAGCTCTGACTGGATGGTGGGGAATGGAAGGATTTATATTCCCTGCATTCAGCTGGTCATTTCCATCCTTTTAGAGGGTCGTTGAGGCCACTTGGAGGTTTGTCAGCATCGTCGGGGTCACCTGAGTGGTGCAAATGGTTCCTGTGGTTCCAATTTTTCCCCTGGAAATCCATTCATTCTCCATTCAAAGAGTGCCCATCTCAAACTGTATAGCTAGAAGTCTGGAGAGATTCTCAGTTATCCAGGTCATTGTTGTTCCAAAGATGCTTTTTCAAGAGGCAACTGGACTTTCTGGTTTTTCTTTGAAGACATTTCCCTTCTCATCCAAGAAGCTTCTTCAGCTCTGACCAGATGATGGGGAATGGAAGGATTTATATTCCCTGCAGACAGCTGGTCCTTTGCATCCTTTTAGAGGATGCAAGGTTTAGGTCACCTGGAGGTTTATCTGTATCCTCAGGGTCCTTCCTTCTTTCCTTCCTTCCCTTTCTTACTTTCTTCCATCCTTTCTCCTTCCCTTTCTCACTTCCTTCATTCCTTCCCCACCATCCAGTCAAAGCTGAAGAAACTTCTTGGATGAGAAGTGAAACGTCTTCAAAGAAAAACTAGTTGCCTCTTGGGAAAAAAATCACCTTTGGGTCGTTGGCTAGCTAGTCCTAGTTGAATAACCACTGGTTGAGTGACCATTCTAAATGACCTTAGTGGTAAAAAGGAGATATTCTGGGGAAAGAAAAGTCTCCTGATGGTGGGCTCCCATCATCACCCCAAAAGCTTGGAAGACTAAACCTTTGGTCCCAGTTACCAACTTAGACTGGATACTGTAAAGAGGAAATTTACAACTGGTTCTTGTCATTGTAGACATCCGCATGGGAACATGCTCATAATTTGGACATTTGGTAACTGACTCATATTTATGACCATGGCAGTGTTCTGAAGTCATGTGTGTGTGGGTTTCTCATGAGGAATAAGACACGCAGGCAAGATGTCTCGGGATGAGAGCTCAGAACAGAGTCCGAAACCCCCTTTTATTATTACACTCATTAGCATACAATGTTATCACTTAGGCGGCCAGAGTTGCCTATGTCCGGTTACTTTTATGAGTCATTTATCCTGTTTTCCACATCCCATGCGCTTTCACTGTTTCGTGTGCTCTATGGGACATCCTGTGGGAGCATTTCTCTGCAATTATTCCCACAATGTGATCACCTTCAATGGAGAAGCCAGATTCATTTTACAGCTGTGCCACTAACTTAACAACTGCGATGATTCACTTAACAACTCTGGCAAGAAGAGGCGTAAAACGAGGCAAAACCCACCTTGACTTGCTTAGCAACAGAAATTTTGGGCTCAGCTGTGGTCGTAAGTCGAGGACTACCTGTATAATGGAAAGCTGGAAGCTTTCTTAAACTCCCGACGGGAGTTATTCGTGTGGTTTGTTGTTAATATATTTGTCTGCTGATTATCTTCATGTGAAATCAAAACCACAACCTGATAATTTCCTTCTTCTTCTTTTTCATTTCTTCCAGTGGAAGTGACTGTGCAAGGAGAGGTACGTGAAATGTTTTCAGATTTTAAACATTTGTGTTTTCTTTCTATTCTCCTCCCCCACTAAGTTCATTAAAGATTGTATTATACAAGTGAGATGTATACCACATTTACAGAATAAAGAAATAGCATTTTAATTTTTTAAAATTAAAGTGCAGAAAAAGAAACAAACAGAAAAACAAAACTGCCCCCTTTCACCTCCAGCAAGTATAATTAATAATAACAACACTAGCTTTTCAAATATATTATTATTTTATTATTATTTATTAAATTTATAGGCTGCCCAATCCCGGAGGACACCAAATATAGCCAAACATCTCTTTATTCCATATCTTACTCCAGTTTCTATAAACCCAGCTCTGGAACCTTGTCTTTCTCTGTTAAACAGCAAAAGGGGTTATAACATAAAAATTACAAGTTTTATTTATTACACCCATTCTGAATCTTTCCTTTTTGTATTTTCCTTTCTAGATCAATCCTCTTACAGGGATGGTGATCAACCTGACGGATCTCAAAGCCTACATGGAGGTAAGGAAGCTCTTTTGATCCCAGAGGTTGCCAGCAGAGATGAGCCACATGGGTGGACTTCCTGGGTCTTGACCAGGCAGTCGGGGATCCACTGTGGGAATCAAGGCACACCAGGAAGTGCAGAGTGCAGCTTGACAACTTCAGCTTCTTCATGTGTGTGGGTGGAGGATAAGAAGGGGAAGTCATAACCCTTCAAGGGGAAGTTGTGTCTGACCCATCGTGGCCCCATGGACAACGTTCCTCCAGGCCTTCCTGTCCTTTACCATCCTCTGGAGTCCATTTAAGCTCATGCCGGCTGCTTCGGTGACTCCATCCAGCCACCTCATTCTCTGCCCTCCCCTTCTTATTTTGCCCTCCATCGTTCCCAGCATGAGGCTCTTCTCCAGGGAGTCCTCCTTCCTTCTCCTTAGGTGGCCAAAGTATCCTCTTCAAGATCTGGCCTTCTAAAGAGCCATTAGGGTTGATCTCCTCTAGGACTGACTGGTTGGATGGCCTTGCAGCCCAAGGGACTCAATGCAGGAGTCTTCTCCAGCACCAGAGTTCAAAGGCCTCCATTCTTTGGCGCTCAGCCTTCCTTATGGTCCAACCTTCACAGCCATCCATTGCAACTGGGGAAACCATAGTTGTGACTAGACACACTTTTGTTGGCAGGGTGATGCCTCTGTTTTTTAGTATTCTATCTAGATTTACCATAGCTTTCCTCCCCAGGAGCAAGCATCTCTTAATTTCTTGGCTGCAGTCCCCATCTGCGGTGATCTTGGAGCCCAGGAAAATATCTCCATTTCTTCCCTATCTATTTGCCAGGAATTGAAACGGTCAGATGCCATAGATAGACTGTTTCCTTATCTCCTAAGATTGCACTGGTGGGTGGAGAGGGGGGAATTTTTTTACCCAAGTAGAAAACACTCAAGGGAAGGCTACAGGTTGATTTCACTTCTCTGCAAAAATGCCAGAGGAGCTCTTGACTCATGCCATCAAATATTTATTTGCCGCGTGAGGTTGGTCTCCCAACGAGTCTGATTAACTTTGGAGTGTCTTTCAAGGAGCTGAACGCCTCACATCTCTGCCTTCTAGGAAGCCATAATGGAACCACTCGATCACAAGAATCTGGATAAAGACGTCCCCTATTTTGCAGAAGTGGTCAGGTAGGTGATTCTATTCCTGGCCTGTTTTCTAATTCTGAACTTGGGGTAAAAGGTAAAGGTTCCCCTCACACATATGTGCTAGTCGTTCCCGAGTCTAGAGGGCGGTGCTCATCTCTGTTTCAAAGCCAAAGAGCCAGCGCTGTCCAAAGACATCGCCGTGGTCATGTGGCTGGCATGACTAAAGGCTCATGCATCGCTGTTAACCTTCCCACCAAAGTGGTTCCTCTTTTTCTACTTGCATTTTTTACGTGCTTTCGAACTGCTAGGTTGGCAGAAGCTGCGACAAGTCATGGGAGCTTACTCTGTTTCGCAGCACTAGGGATTTGAACCACTGAACTGCCGACCTTTCTGATTGAAAAGCTCAGCGTTTTAGTCACTGAGCTACTGCATGCCCAGAACTTGGGGTAGTGAGAGTGCTTTTGAGGGTTTTTCTCCCTCTTACAGGAGTCTGAATTGCCTAAATTCAGACATTTAATTCAGGAGGAAAAGAAAACTTGTAAAGGATTGCTCTGATTTTTTCCCCCCCTGGAAAGACCGTCTGCTGGGTAAGGGGGTTTCCCCTGCCAGTGGCAAGGAGGTCTAGAAACTTGGGTTTTCAACAGCAACGTTCTGCACTGTTGGGGAAATCAAGACTGATTGTGTTTCGCTGGTCCAGGCAATCCCAACCTGGTGGGCTTTAAGGTGTTTGGGAGCTGGGATTTAGAATTCCAGGCCAACACAAACCAGCAAGGAAGGAAGGAAGGAATCCTTCCTTGCTGGTTTGTGTTGGTCTGGAATTGCAGGAATCTGCGGAAGGAAGCACCGTAGCTGCAGAAGGAGGTTTTGTTCCCTCCTCTGGTGTCGCCACTGTGCAAGTGATTAAAAATATCACTAGCAAGGCAGCGTAATTCTCAAGGGTTTTTTTTCCCCTCCCTCCAGTACGACTGAAAACGTGGCTGTGTTCATCTGGGACAATCTCCAGAAGCACCTTCCTACCGGAGCCCTTCATAAAGTCAAAGTATACGAAACGGAGAAGAACGTGGTGGTTTACAAGGGGGAGGGGGGGCTTTCCAAGAAGTGAAGACGCTTGTGGCTGCCTTTGGGCTGTTATTGTCGCCTAACAGCTCTTAACTCAGCCAGTCTGTTGACCGTCCGTCCGTCCACCCATCCAACGCATTGTTAGACTTGTGAGTGTCAATGTTGATCTCTTTGTTAAAGAATCATAGAATAGAATAGCAGAGTTGGAAGGGACCTTGGAGATCTTCTAGTCCAAGATGTAGACCCTACATCTGGCGGGCTGGCGACCCCTCGGGGGAGGGCCTTCTCTGTAGCTGCTCCGGCTCTATGGAACGATCTACCCGTAGAGATCCGGACCCTTCCCACTCTCTCGGCCTTCCGAAAAGCCACTAAAACCTGGCTCTTCCGGCATGCCTGGGGCTGTTGAACAAGGTCCAGCCCCACTTAAGACGGATTGTATGGGTGTGTTGTTTTAAAATTGTACTTTTTTTAATTGTATCTTTCTACTTTTAATTTTTACCTTGTTCTTGTAAGCCGCCCAGAGTCCTACGGGATTCGGCGGCATATGAATCTTATTAAATTTCAATTTCAAAATTTCAACTTCAATTACATCTGCCTCTACCTAGGATCAAACCATCCTGATTGAGGCCCTATACCATTTCAGACAAACGGTTTTTCCAACTCATGTGAGGGACTTGATATATGAAGCAGGTGTTTTATGCAGCTGGGTGATGCCTCTTGCTGTGCAAGTGTTCACTTCGACCCGAGTCAAGAAATATAGCAATTCTTCCTTCGTTCCTGTTCCTGTTTCCTCCAAACCCATCACTCCATTAGCCAATATGGCTGGGAGGATTATCTGTATTGTTACATGCATTGCTCGATCATGAAACATTCTGTTTTGAGTGTTGGGATCATTAATAGCAATAGCACTTAGACTTATATACTGCTTTATAGTGCTTTACAGCCCTCTCTAAGCGGTTTACAGAGTCAGCTTTTTGCCCCCAATAATCTGGCTCCTCATTTAACCCACCTGGGAAGGATTGAAGGCTGCGTCAACCTTGAACCTGGTGGGGTTTGAACTGCCAAACTGCAGGCAGCCGGCTGTCAGCAGAAGCAGCTTGCAGTACTGCACTCTAACCACTGCACCACCGCCACTCTTAGGAGTCCTGGCCCCAATTGCTCCTGCGATCCCTGGGTCCATTTGGCCTTTTACTTTGAGAAGAGCCGAGGTGGCGCAGTGGTTAGGGTGCAGTACTGCAGGCCACTTCAGCTGACTGCTATCTGCAATTTGGCGGTTCAAATCTCACCGGCTCAAGGTTGACTCAGCCTTCCATCCTTCCGAGGTGGGTGAAATGAGGACCCAGACTGTGGGGGTGATATGCTGACTCTGTAAACCGCTTAGAGAGGGCTGAAAGCCCTATGAAGAGGTATATAAGTCTAACTGCTATTGCTATGGCTACTTTCAGCATTGTCTCTAGTTCCTCCTTCAGGCCCTGGTGCTGCCCCAGCTTCTCACCCTCCTCCTTCTTTAAGTTGCTGTCAATCACCACCACTACATCTATCCCCACCGCTGTCTTCTGGTTCTTGTCTACCAATCAACACCTGGTTGATTGGCCAGTATCATTATCCTGGATATCTGGATCAGGGAGTCCTACTGGACCCGAATCCTCTTATTCTCCGCAATATTCTGTGGGGTTCGAGACTTAAGAGACTCTGAGCTCATATGTCGTGCAGGTACCCATGTCCTCACAAAAGCATCACGGAGGACCAGCTCTCTTCCATTACACTGGGCAGTTATGGGGGTTCTCTGCCTGTCACAAGCCAGGGCAAAGGGTGAGTGATGGAGGAGTAACACCTCCTTAAAGAACCTTGGTCCAGCTGGCCCGTCTGGAAGCACCTCGGAAGGGCCCCTTCCCAGGGTTACGGGAGGAGACGGTCAACGGTTTTGAAGGCGGAAGAGGGCTCTACGCCCCAACGGCAGATCAAGCACCAGAAACCATCGTCTAGGAGAAGGGAAACTCTGATTACAAACCTCCACTGCCTTGTGGCTCTGTCCACTCCTGGAAAAGGCTTCAGGAGTCAATCTCCAGGCAAGATCCGGAACCGGAGTCCCGGAAGCAGTTCGTGACTATGTACAAACACGTCCTGGTAACTCCTGTGACGCAGCTGGAACCAACCGTATCGGCTCTGCCTTTCCATTGGACTAATTCAGCCACGTGGAGAGGAGGGATTTGCTGCTTGGATAACAGTCTATCCTCCATATTCATCTACCCAGGCCTCGTGCTCTGGAGAGGACCCTCCCAAGTTTGACATCTTTCCAGAGCACGAGAACATCGTCTTTTGAGGCTGACGGATGCCAATGCATGTATGGGGGATTCTTAGAGTGGTCAAGGCGGCAGCATTTCAATTGGTCCAGAATGCAGCCGCGCGAGCGATATTGGGTGTACCAAGATACACCCATGTTACACCTATCCTCCGCGAGCTGCACTGGCTCCCTATTGGTCTCCGAATGTGCTTCAAGGTGCTGGTTATTACCTTTAAAGCCCTACATGGCCTAGGACCCGGATATCTGCGAGACCGCCTCCTGCCACATACCTCCCAGCGCCCAATAAGATCGCACAGGGTGGTCCTTCTCCGGGTGCCATCGACTGCACAATGTCGTCTGGCGGCTCCTCGGAGGAGAGCCTTCTCTGTAGCTGCCCCGGCCCTCTGGAATGACCTCCCCCCTGAAATCCGGACCCTCCCCACTCTCTCGGCCTTCCGAAAGTCTGTTAAGACCTGGCTGTTCCGGCAGGCCTGGGTCTGCTGATCTTGACTGACCTTCAGCCCCACTAAGATCGAGTGCATGTTGTGTCCTGTTTTAATTCGTTCTGTCTTATATTTTAAATTTTTAATATCTTCTTTTTTTAAACTGTCTTTTATGTAAGCCTCCCGGAGTCCTCCGGGATTGGGCGGCATACAAATCTATTAAAGTTGACAAAAATTGAGAAGCCCACTCCTGCGCTGTTCACGGATGGCTTCGGAGCGGCCTTTCAATAAAGGCCTTGTCCTTCTGCCAAAGCCGCTTTGGTTGGGGCTGGCAGAGTAATTTCCCTCGCCAAGAGGATCTGGAATGAAAAGATGAGTCACATTGCAAACCGAGAGACGATGGGAACATTGTTTTTTTATGGGCGGATAAGCAACCGGGAGCCAATTTGCTTTGTAAAATCGTTTTATTGTGTATGCTTTGCATGGTGGCGTGGGGGGGGGGGGGGGGGCGGGGTAGAAAGGGACCCTTCACTGCGTTCCATTTAGGCTGAGATGGAACAAAATCTCATTGGCATGGTAGAAAGAAGGAGCTGGTCAGCCCCCTAGCGTTGGACAACGGTTATCCACATGAAAGGAAGGCAGGACATGCTCTGTGAGCGTGTGTGTGTGTGTGTGAGAGTGTGAGCATGGCTCTCTGTGCGTAATAAGGCAGAGCGGTGTGGCTAAACAATGCATTATGGGAGTGAATCTGCAGAAACGCTGGGGAGGTGGTCTTTTGGCCTTAAGCCCAGTAGGGTTCTTCCCCACCACCATCACCCCCCAGTCCAAAGAAAAGAGGGGTAACATGATAGCAGTATTCCAATATTTGAGGGCCAAAAAAAAAGAGGAGGTCGACTTATTTTCCAAAGTGCCGGAAATCAGGACAAAGGATAGGAATTAATCCAGGAGAGAAGCAATCTGGGATTTAAGGAGAGCTTCCTAAAAGTGAGGACAATCAACCAGTGGAGGAGAACTTGCCTTCAGAAGATGTCGGTGCTCCCTCACTGGAGGTTTTTAAGAAGAGACTGGACAGCCACTTGTCTCAAATGACATCGGGTCTCCTGCTTGAGTAAGGGGTTGGACTAGAAGTCCTCCAAGGCCCCTTCCAGCTCTATTCTGATTGACTGATCGATTGACTGCCCAGCTCCTTTGGAATTCATAAGTTCCATTGCCCTTAACACGATTTGTGTTCAGTTTTGTTTATCCGATTGCCCCCTCAGCAAAAAACTCTGGCCCATCAAGCTTATCATGCTAATAATCCTGACGTCGTAAGATTCTCCAATTAAATGTACGGGACGGGTGTCTTAAGGAGGATTCGTGGCAGAACCTTACAAAGATGAGGGATGTTTCTCCTGACCTCGCCCCATGCTTTGCAGCCTTCTAGGCCCCAATGCTCTGCACCTAGCCATCGAGCATGAAACATACATGTACAGATGCGCCTTAGCAAAAGTGACTATTGAAGTTCCTTGAAGCGGTTAGGTTGAACTTGACGGGGTCGTCTTGGGGCTGCCAGACTGTCAGACAGAAAAGATGTCATCAGTGATTATAATAGACACATAGAGATAAAGCACATTTACACCCCATTCAAAAGAGACAGTGAAAAAGCTGAGAAAGAAACAGACAAGATCACATCCTCTCCGGCAACCAACGGCTAGATAAGCGGGAATTAACTCCAGACAAATGGAAATATACCATATGCAAAGAACTACCGAGGAGAAAAGCGAACACCTACCAAAACTGGCAGGGTAAGTTACTGCATATAAACAGAGCAAACCCCACACTCCCTTGCACTGATGATGCTACCTAGTCAGGTAATTAAACATCTGCAAGAACACAAACCAGACAGCATCAAGAACTCCCAAAGAATGCTTATAAATAGTCCTGTATATTCTCACCTGTGCTCCCCGTCTTTCATTCGCGAAAGGGAGCGGGGGGGTTAGTTGCCCTTAAAAACAACAAAGTTTTTGTCCGATTCATAGATCTTCACTTTGTAGAGGCACCCCGAGGGAAGGATTTTTTCCAGGCTGTTCCAGATGTACAGGGCCAGATTCTCTGTCGAGCTGAAGAAGGGCAGAAGGACGGTGGAGAAAAGGGGGCTCAGAAGCTGTTCCAGAGAAGCGGTTTTAACGCTCAGTTGCTCTATGTCCCTCCTGTTGCTTTTGGCTTTTCCCTCCCAAGGACCAGCCCATAGATTTCCACTGCTCTCCTCTCTTTGCTACTCTTTGGCCACGGGCATCAGGTCCGTTATTGGTGGCACCCCGTGGGTGTGTAAGTGGCTTGCAGCTGCTTGTTGTGGCCTGTTGCCTGCCGGCCCCTCCAGCAGCCAAATCGGAGGAGGCGGCGTAGGAGTTAGGCCCAGCATCTAAAAATGGGGTGAGGGGTGGGGGGGGGGGGAGAGGGAATGGATCTGGCAGAGAGAGGCAGAGGCAGAGCCTGGGACGTCCATCAGCCCTCAGATGGAGAGTCAACATGATGAGGAAGAGGAGGAACAGCTGGTTCCAATGCCTCACATGTGCCTTTGCAGAAAGGAGAGGAGAGCAGGGGAAATCTATGGGCTGGTCCTTGGGAGGGAAAAGCCACTTCTGCTAGGGAAGCTCTGGGGATAAACGGCAGCGGGTGGAGATGAATACGTGGAGACCACTATTCATCTTCTGGCCGGACGGACTTGTTAGCCGGCGTTGAAACTTTTTGCCGCGGCTGCTGGGACTCCTAGTAAAGGAATCTTTTGAGTTAACTTTAGAGGATTTGTGGTGTTTGGGGAGCTGGGTCAGAACACTGCTCCATTCTTTTCTTGGCTATTACCTTGTAACATTGGCAAAATAATCCACGTCGTTGTCCAGGTCCTTGTGGTCAAGAGGCTCGATGATGGCCATCTGAGGACAAAAGCATAAAAAAGGTGTTTTGTTTCCCCCCAAGATGGACATTTTCTACGTTCAGGGGCATTAGGTGTTAAAAATAATATATGTGGGATAAAAATAAAGAAATTAGGGCCCGGGATACTAATACAGATAGTCCCCGACTTACGACCACAATGGAGGCCAAAAAAAAATCCTGTTTTGAAGTGAGACGTTTGTTAAGTGAGTTTCCCTCCCCCCCCCCATTTTACAACCTTCCTTGTCACAATTGTCAAGTGAATCCCTGCAGTTAATAAATTAGTAACCCGGTCGTTAAGTGAATCAGGCTTCCCCATGGACTTGGCTTGTCGGAAAAATGAACCCATGGCGTTGCAGAGACACAGCAACGGTCGTAACTACGAAACAGCAGCCACGCATCTGAGTTTTGTTGACGTGGTCGTTGGGGGTCGTAACCGTTGAAAAACGGCCGCAAATCACTTTTTCCCGGTGCCGTCACTTTGAACGGTCAAAAGTGTTGTAATTCGAGGACTAGCCGTAGATGGGGAAAGGAGAAAAACGGAAGCCTGGCTGTCGGATTCAATGTTTTGCTCGTCGATTTCCCGAAGAACCCCCAATTATTTTTAAAAGCTGTTTTTTTCCCCAGGAAGTGAAAGGGATACACGTCCTGCGCCCAGGTCTCTCCTCCTTTCCCCCCCCCCTTTGCAAACTCTTTTGGCAGAAGCATGCAAAGAAGAGTCCATTCTGGTGTAGAAGCATTTTAGCATAGTGGTTAAAGCACCAGGCTAGAAAGTGGGAGATCCCAAGTTCAAATCCTGCCCCAGCACAGAAATCCAGCTGGTGTCAAGCCTGCAGCTGGTTCCTTTTAGGACAGTGTTTCTCAACCTTGGCAACTTGAAGATGTCTGGACTTCAAGTCCCAGAATTCCCCAGCCAGCGAATGCATTCGCTGGCTGGGGAATTCTGGGACTTGAAGTCCAGACATCTTCAAGTTGCCAAAGTTGAGAAACACTGTTTTAGGATCTTTGGCCTGCCACACTAATATTCTTTTTTAACTATGTTGTTTCATTAGCGGGGAATTGGGAGGGGGGAAAGTAAGGAGTAGAACGTATTGTCAAAATAAAATTCCTTTCTAGAAAGCCAAGGTCATCCTTTGTCTCTGCACCTGACCGGAACTGGATGGGTGGAAATGCCAGTGTGGCAGTGAGAGATTGGACCATGTGATGGACTTGTGGGTGGGTGGGTGGGGAAGATCTTGAACTTTCAGCTGGGTGGGAAAACCCAGGAAATTTTCAGATTCGGGTTTCCACAGATGTGCCAACATGTCTCTCTCAATAAATTGGAACTTTGAGGAATCCTATGCCTTGGACTCTGATTTAATTTTGGATGATTTTTGGAATGCTGACAGTTGGCTTGACTTCGGGCCAGTCCCTCCCCCTCCCCCTCCCCTCCTTCCCTCCCACCCCTCTCTCCCCAACCCACCTCACAAGGTGGTTGTTGTGGGAAAAACAGGAGGAGAAAGATGCGTCGGATATGTTCGCCGAGTTATTTGTGAAAATAATGAATGCGGGACACAAATGAAAGTACCTGTTCTGAGCCAGGCTTCCTTAAAAAGCATGAAGTGGAGTCTTGGTCCCGGCAAAATCCCTTTTATTTACACGACAGTGAATTCCTTTCATTCACAGTCCGCAAGGCTTAGCAAACACTCTTTCAGAGGAGTATTTATCCACACAAACCTTATCTCATTTGGAGAGCTGCCAGATAGCTAGTTTCCAAACACAGGGCCAGGCAACACTTGGCACAGAGTCTCTTATAGTCACAAACAGAACTTTCCACTCTTGAAACGACCGAAGGAACAAATTGTTTCCTGCAAAAGCCCCCTCCCCATTCGCTCCCCTTTTGTTTCCTATGGGGAGGGGCCAATCACCTCCAAGGTGTGGCTTTACTCCCAAGTTGCCCCTGATTTCTTAGTTCTCCTTGTCTTCTGGCAGCTCTGCGCATGCTGGGAACAGGCTCCAGCTGTTCCTCTGCCTCACTGCTGTCTAACTCCCTCTCTTCCTCCAACGCAGAGCCCTCGTCTGAGTGTCCCTCAGCCCCCAGGACTGGCCCATGCTCCTCCCCAACCTCCTCACTGTCCGACGCTGGTGCCAGCTCCGCTGACCACTGGCAGGCCACAACACCCACCTCCATGTATTCATGCAGCTTGCAAATGTTCATCAGCATGCCACTGATGGGGTCAATCTGCAATGGGGAAAAAAACATTGTTTTATTTTTTTTATTTTATTTTTTTAAATCAATTTCATATATACATTCACAATTATATGATCTCATAACTGTTATTAATAATATGTATTTATAACAATTTTTTCCCCACAGTTGACAATATACTTGAAGATTGCTTTTTTAACATCCCATAGATCCATCTTATCTTACAACGGTCCTACTTCGTCTTCCTTCCCTCTTTCCTTCCCTCGTTTCTTCTCTCCTGCTCTCCTTCCTTCCCTCCCTCCTTCCCCTTCCCTCCTTCTCTCCTTCCCTCCTTCCTTCCCTCCTTTCTTTTCTCCTTCTCTCCTTCCTTTCCCCCTTCCTTTCCTCCTTCCTTCCCCCCTTCCTTCCCTCCTTTCTTCTCTCCTTCTCTCCTTCCTTCCCTCCTTCCTTCCCTCCCTGCTTCCCTCCCTCCTTCCTACCCCCCTTTCTTCTCTTTCTTCTCTCCTTCCTTCCTTCCTCCTCTCCTTCCCCTTCTCTCCTTCCCCTTCCTCCCCTTTACCCTTCCCCTCTTCTTCCCATTCCTCCCCTCTTTCCTACTCTTACATTTCCTCCCATTCTTCCTCTGCCTTTCCCTTTCTCCTATTCCTCTCCTTTCTCCTCTCCTTCCTATCTTTCCTTCTACTCCTCTTTCCATCCACTCTATCCAGGAAAAACGTTCTTTTAATAGACGGGGAAAGATCTACGGGGAAACCAAAATGTACAACCGCCCACGCTAAAACGAACTGGAAGGGCAGCGTCTCTCAGAGACCGTGAGCCGCCCCACGGGGACTGCGCCCCGGCCACGCAGCTGGCTGTGTGCCTTCTCCCTTGCTCTTTCGTTTTAGTAAAGAGGGAAAGAGGGAGGGAAAGAAAGAGAGAAGGAGAATTGAAAGGAAGGAAGGAGGGAGGAAAAGAGGGAGATTAAGAGAAAAGGAAGGAGGAGGGAAGGAGGAAAGGTATGTGAGAAGGAGGGGGGGACCGAGGGAGGGAAAGGAGGGGGAAGGAAAGGAGGAAAGGAGAAAAGAAAGGAGGGAAGGCAAGTAAGGGGGGGAGGGAAGAAAAGGGTATGGAAAAGAAGAAATGAGGGAAGAGAAGAGGGAGGGAAGGAATAAGATACCTAACCTTTGATGTTTATAATGATTTGATAGTATGGGAATATCTCGAAATGTAGTTGTATTGTTTTTTACAAGGTATGGATGTTGTATTTTCTTTTTACCAATAAAATCTTTTTTTAAAATTTTTTTAAAAAAATAAATGTACAACCACCCACGCTAAAACGAACTGGAAGGGCAGAGTCTCTCAGAGACCGTGAGCCACCCCACGGGACTGCCCCTTGCCCATGCAGCTGGCTGTGTGCCTTCTCCCTTGCTCTTTCGTTTTTATTCCCACTTCCCTTGTTATTTTTCCATCAGCCAGCACGGGTGGAGCATTTAAAGTCCTCACTTATGTGGTGGTGGGGGAACCCCTTCATTTCTCCCACTTTGGCTGGCTTCCCCCCCCCCCAATGGAAAAAGTAGAGGAACCCCGTGGTCCTTCAGGCCTCCTTCCTCTGCTGTGATGATGATGATGATGCCACCCCAGGGAGCATCCCCAAAAAAGAGGGCTTGGCAGAACCGCCGTAGGCTGGTGCCACCTACACCGGGCGTGAGTTCTTGGTGGTGGTGGGGAGTAATGCAAATTTCCTCGGTGCCTGGCATGGTTGGGGAAAGGCATCTGACGGCTAAAAGGCCGCGGCTGGGAAATCGAATTAAACGGTGGAAGTTCTAATCGGAGACAGCTGAAGGTTGCAGAATAACAAGAGTTGGAAGGGACCTTGGAGGTCTTCCAGTCCAACCCTCTGGTCAGCCAGGAAGCCCCAGCCCAAAAGGGCCGATCCAATGAGAGATGCCCAGCTGCTGCCCGCCACTTAAGCCTCGCGCTCCCAAAGGATGGAGAAACCTAAAAACCGCTACTCACCTTTCCACGTATAGTGACCGTCACTGTGTGCCAGAGAAGGAAGAGAAAAGAAAATACGTCTCAGTCTTTGGCTGCAACCCTCCTTCTCCACCTCAAGGGGGAAGCAGAACGTCGAAGAAGCAGGCGGCGGCAAGAGATTAGCCGAGGAATTGCCGCTTTCCCAAGCCTTACTTGTCTGCCTCCCCCACCCACCCACCTCCCACCTCCCCACCAGGGAAACGGGTTCAGGGATGCATGCCCTCAAAAGGCCGAGCTCTCCTCTGCCCCGGGTCCTCAACCAGGCCCAGCACCTTGATAGTTGTGTCCGTGGGTGTGGTTGCATTTCCCAAAGATGTCCATGTTTTCATCTTTGCTCAGATGTTTGCTGAAAGACAGTGGAGAGGAGGAGAAATATTGCTTGCAACAGAATCCCTTCTGCCACCAGGCTTGAAATTTTGGAACTGGGGGCAACCTAGAACTACGCTGCCCTACGGTCTGACTTTAAGTGTAGTACGCAAAATTGTCTGCTACAGCATCCTACCTGTCAACGGCCACTTCAGCTTCAGCCACAACAATACTCGGGCACACAATCGATACAAACTCAACCTGGAATGCTCTACCTGACTCCGTTGGGACATCCTCAAACCCCCGAAACTTTTAACCTCAAAAGTGTCCACCGTGGACCTCGCCCCATTCCTAAGAGGTCCGTAAAGGGGGCGTGCATAAGCGCACCAGCGTGCCTTCCGTCCCTGTCCTACTGTCCCCATTGATTTGTACTCATTTCGTGTGTATATACGCATACCTGCTTATTACTTACATGCTTATATGTTATATTCATACTTGTTTTCTCATACATGCTTGACAAACCAAACCAAAATAAAATAAAGAAATAGGAAGAATAAAGTGAGGAAGAGAGGTCAAACCAAGTTTCAGTAGAAGAGAGAAGCCAAGAAGTGCACGGAGATTCTCCGTCCTCCAGGTTGTCCCAAAAGCGGCTTTTTTTTCCAAGTAGCAACTGGACTTTCTGTTTATTTTTCTTTTGAAGACGTTTCTTCTCATCCAAGAAGCTTCTCCAGCTCTGACTGGATGGAGGGGAATGGAAGGATTTAGACTTCTTGCAGACAGCTGGTCACTTGCATTTAAAAATATATATATATATCTTTCCATTCTCCACCATCCTCTTGGAGCTGAAGAAGCTTCTTGGATGAGAAAGGAAACGTCTTCAAACAAAAGAAGGAACTCCAGTTGCTTCTTGAGAAGAGCTCCTTTGGGACAACCGTGACCTGGAGGACTGAGAAGCCTCCATAGACATTTAGAAAGAGGGAAGGTGTTTTTGCAGCGAGAGATCGAATCCTATCAGCTGACCCCACAGCCAATCCAGGAGACCTTTAAGGACTGAAGACCGTCAGTTCTGAAATGTCATTGATGGGCAGGTGGACAGAAGAAGTGGAATTTCAGATTCACCCGCTGTTTTTCCCCCCAGGATTACCTGGCCAGTTGAAGCCCACACATCTTAAAATTGCTCAGCTGGAGAAACACTGACCTAGTTAGCTACTTGCAGATGTCAGGGGGTCTCCA